>NW_020230411.1:0-94857 GCF_003227715.2 Harpegnathos saltator
TTGAGCTCCACGAGTTGATCTAGGATGTCGATTATATTAGGTAACGGATAAGCGTCTCCAATAGTTTTATCATTTAATAAACGAAAATCCAATACCATACGCCATCGCTTATTGCCCAATTGATCTGCCTTTTTGGGTACAATCCAAATTGGAGTATTATACGGCGATTGAGAAGGCCGAATAATACTATTGGCTAATAGTTCTTGTACTTGTTTGTCAATTTCTTGTTTGTGAATTTGAGGAAATCTATATTGTTTTGTATTAATTGGATATTCGTCTATAGTCGGTATGCGATGTTGCAGTACGTGCGTCGAAGTCAGTTTGTTCTCCAGGCAAATAGAAGCAATCTTGATGAGATTGTATTAATGCAATTATGCTACTAGTTTCGTTTTATTTAAATGGTTAAAATCCATTAGGTCAAATAGTCTGTCTAATCGTTCGTCATCATGGTTGTCGGTTGAATTTATTTGGAGAACGTTTGTATGCAACTTTGAATTAATGAAATTGTTATTGAGATAAGTGGCAGTGTCTATATCGCACTGTTGTTTTGTTTCGTCGTATCGTTGAGACGTGTCAATGTTTCGTCCGTTCGTCAAGAAATCGGCTGCTGCAGGCTTTCCAGCATTTGTAGTTGAGACTGGGAGAGCTAGAACTGTCGTATTGTTATTAGAAGCGTGATTACATTTAAATTCAATTGCATTATTTTGGTCGGAAGATTGTAAAGATTCCTGGTTACGAGGGAAAATTGAAAGATCAATTACTGGCACACAGTTAGCATCATTTATAATATTTTCATTTCTATCTGTATAATTCTCATTGCATTTTTTAATTTTTTGAGTTTTAACATTTTCATAGGAAGCCTTAAATACTCCCTCTTGAGTTTCATTAAATTTTGTACATATCTTTTCAGTTACATTTGAGAAATTATATTCTGGATAATACGATTGTATCTTATCGTGTGACTCTTCTTCGATAATATATATACTTTCATTAGTTTTTAGAGTATTTTCTTTAGAGTTATTATATATTTCAAGAGATTTTTCCTCCTGGTTACCCACTTTCTCCCTTGAACGAGGAATCTGGAAATTGTCCCCTTGGTCGGGAGGATAGGATATGGTTTGGATAGGAGAATTGGGAATTTTTCCTTGAAATCTTATTTAAGTCTTTGCCTAATCCTACAAGAAGAGTCGATTCGAATATTTTTTGTTGATTAAATTTTTCTTTTTGTTTAATAGGAGCATGGAAGGTCGCTCCTTGCTTCTTATTCTGAATTTTCGTCACTAGGCGGGGAAGTTGAGATTGATTCTCCTTTTCAAAATTTTTGTTTTCAACATTTCTTGATTCGACAGGGGTTGCGAGATTTTCCTCCGGTGAGTTAATATGTATATAATTAAATGTACCTTGGCCGTCGCATGATGCCGCATTTCGTGGTTCTCTTTCTTCGCGGTCAAGAATATATTCCCCTTTATCTTTAGGTTTTTCGTTATCTCTATTATTCTCAATATTTCCATCTTTAATATCGTTATCCTTCTCGTTATCCTTTAAAATCGCGGGTCGTATATTGATAGTTGGTATTAATATTTCTATCTAAAGAATTAATTACGTTAGTGTAAGCCTTACCGTCAATATTCTTTATTAAGCCGGTTGATTCTACTTCTACACCTTTTCCTATAGTTATCTTGAGTAAATATCCCTCTTTAATATGCGGATTTCCGATGCGCACGAAAAACAACGCTTTAGAGTGCGCAGGAATTATTACAGATTCTTGTGAATAAAAAGGAATTTTAGTGGTTAAGACTTCTAAGTAACCTTTTGAATAATCAATTTTAGCTTTAGTTTGTTGAAAAAAATCGTTGCCTAATATCCCACAAGATTGAATAGGAAAATCATCGGAAATTACATGAAAGTCAACAGGAATTCCCAAAATTATCTTAGTAATTTTTCCGATAGTGTACACGGGTGAATTATTAATTCCGTTTAATTTTAATATATGCGTTGAATCTAAGTCTGGAGTTCCTGAAATGCGAGCTTCCTTAATAAGGTTGGGTCCCGATCCTGTATCTAACATGAAAGTTTCAAAATAACTATTTCCATTTAAACTTAACTGAACAGTAGGCACGCAGCTTTCTTTATTCAAATTAATTTCTACCGGTCTAATTATTGGAGCTCGATTATTGTGTTTTCTGTTAGTGCAGTCATCACTGGGCGCCCCGATCCGTCGGCTCCCCGGTTCGCGCCCGCCGTCGGAGACCCTTGAAAGTTTCCCTGTTTCTTACGATTATTTTCGATTCTCAAAATGCAATTTTCTATTGTGTGCCCCGTTTCCTTGCAATATCTACATTGATTTGCTAAATCTTGTGTTGTAGAATTGGAAGTATTTTCCGATGACCGATTTTCGCGACAATTACGAGCACTATGTCCCGTTCTATTGCAGATTTGACAAATAATTTGGATGTTATTTCTCGGAGAATTTCTATTAATAACTTGTCTTCCTCTACATTGAGATGCTTGATGTCTACGTCGCCCGCACCATTGACATACTTCGTTATTAGGAATATTATTCCGATTAGGATTTGAATAACAATTCTTCGCGTTATGACCTGGTTTATTGCACATTTGACAAATAATATTAGTAAAATTAGAGGAATTACCTCTACAATCTCTAGAGACGTGACCAGGTTTCTAGCAATTTTGGCATATAACCTGCTGATTATTAAGTGAACGGCAATTTTGAGCAGTATGACCGGGTTTAGAGCATATTTGGCATGAGACGAAATCGCTTTGTACAATTTTTACCGGCTTTTGTCCGATTGTTTCTCGGAATCTACATTTATCTGCTATGGCCCCGTTTTTGCAAATTTGGCAGACTAAGATTTCGGTCCCCAAGGATCTTGTTGTATTTTGTAATATTAGATTACATTTATCTGCTGTGTGACCGGATTTTTTACATATTTGACATAAATCTGTATTGACTTGAAAACCTTGCAACCCACGTATTTCGAAAATGTCCCGTAATTCTTTTTCAATTCTTAAAGCTTCTTCTACAGTTGCGGTTACATCTAAATTTCTGGCAATTCTTTGCTCTATTTCAGGCTTCAGCCCTCTGATGAAACTGTGAACCAATTCATTTTCTAATGATGTTTTATAAGAGCGATCTATTGCTCCGTTATTCGTGGTTCGGTGTGCTTCTAATATACGTTTGCCTATTGCTTTCGTTCTGTTTGCATATGTGAGTACCGTTTCATCGGCCCGTTGGTAATTTCGTCCTAATTCAACTTGTAATTGCATTAAGCTTTTAGAAGAGCCGTATACATGTTTCAAAAAATTTGTTAACTGACTAATCCGCGAGAAATCCTGGTCTTGTACAGAATGACGAGCGTCGCCAGTTAATCTAGTTTGAATTATTTTAGTCAAATATTTTTCGTTTTCGGGCGGTAATATGGACTTTGCTAATTCGCATCCTTCTATAAAATATTCTACAGGTAGATTTTGACCATCAAAGAAAGGAACAGCCTCTACGGCATATCGTAAAGTAGCGGAAGAGTTATTTGTTACTACGTTATCGTTCATGGTTTCTGTGGTTGTAATAAGTTCTAAATTAGATTGTTCTCTATGATTGCTTTGTTCCGTAAGATCTTTTACCGTAAGTTTACTGCTGGGATCAATTTCACTATCTGTGACAACCAGACGGAAAGAATATAAGGAATTATCAAAAGATTTATACCGCGTAGGTTCAGCGCAAAAACTAGTTTCTTCGACAGATACCTCTGCGATAGGACTCGGGGGTTTATTAGTTCTTTGAGGTGAATGAGTTATACCAAATGCGCTGAGAGAAAGTGGGCTATCACTCAAAATTTTCCGGATAGTTGAAGTATCGACGTCAGATGTAGGAGCAGGAAATGTTTCAGTGGTATTAGTGGTTTGTTGGTTGTGTGGCACGAATGGTGTAGATGTATGTTGAGGTTGTTCCGATGATTCTAACTCGCGAGGACGACGAAGTGGTGTATTCTCGACAGCTCCGCGGAAAGTTTTTTCCACCTCGTCTTTATCAGATTTAGACCGCGTATTCATACCCCTTTTCAACAGTCACTCTTATCATCCCGGACGAGCCCCCAAAATTTTGGTATGTTACGTCCTAGAGGAGGAACGCAACCCTTTCGTTCGCGAGTAAGGCGAACCTCGTTCGTACACGCGTATCAGTGAACGGGTCAGGGACCCGACGGGTCCCTTTACTCGGGCACCGACGTACGACGAGCAGTCCGTTCTTCGGTCAGGGACGCGAATCCCTTTACCGGGGATAGGACCATGAGTTGACTGTTGGAAGGGTATATGTGATTTTGAAATTAATTGGAAAAAGAATGAAATATAAACAGATTTATTAAAATGACTATAATAAGAAAATGAATTACGGTGCGGTTTAATACAGTTGAGGAATGACTGTGTATGTATATGTGTGTATGTATGAGAAGTGAAAGAAGGAGGAAATAAAAAAAAAGGTAGGAATATGAGTAAAGAGTTAGTCGGGTGAGGGGGAGCGTGAGTGGTCGGGTGAATTTAAGGGAGTGGATAGTTCGGAGAAGGAAACTGGTGAATAAGATATCGAAGGGGTTGAAGGCGGGGACGCGTGTGTAGGAGAAGAAGGCGGAGTACCAGGGGAAAAACGAGGAAGAAGGTAAGGGGATAGGAGTGTAGGATCCGGGTGATAATCAGTTCCTAACGCTATATTAACTATGGCTCGGAGGTAGTGGATCTGAGACGTAAGTTGGTCTGGATCGCTAATATCAAAAACTGCCTCGAACGTTCGGAAAACGTGGTGGAAGGTTATTCCTATGTTGTAATAATGACCCACTAAAAACGGATTTCAATAATATGGGGAATTAATAAGATGGTGGTAGAAAAGGTAGAAGCAAAAAAAACAGAACTTACTGCTGACTCCTGTTATCCCGAAGGTGAGCAAAAAATAAAATTGTCGTTTGGTAGCTCCTGCTCGGTAGGTTAAGTTGTGCTCGTCCACTCCCTTCCTGTTGTTCAATTATAACACAAACACTAATGCCTTTTGCTGATTTCTTTGAATGTTTGCACAAACTCGGATATATGAATCGTAGATATATTATCTGAATGTCTGACTTGAAATCTAAATTCTGAATGCTCAAAACAGAATATCCGAGTGAGAGTATGACTGCCTTTTTCAGAGTAGAATTAGAAGTAGAAGTAGAAGTAGTGTGTCGCGGAGGCGGATTACCGCGGTTTTTATAGTGATAATCGGAAGCAGAAACTATCAGCGTGGGTAGAGAGATGGCCTTTGAGGAAGGGGTGGATTGGTCTTAGCGGGAAAAAGTCTCAGCCATTAGCAAAGTTAAAAGACATCGTGGGAGGAGACAGTTAGTTTTTGGAGATATGAATATGGAAGGGCTAAAGGGTGGAGCGTGGGTGTCTCATAGTTTTAGGTGGATATATGATTGGCTGAATGAATTAGGCGCGACAAGCGTGGAGGTGGTGGATTCTTGAGATAGAGAAATGTATACAAGTGGCCGGCTGGAAAAATCAAAATGCCGTAAATCAAAGGCTGAGATCAGATTTTACGACTATCAGTGAAGTAAGCTTTGTTGGTTGACTGATAGGGCACATATGGTTTTGGATTGGGAAGATATAAGTTTCAAGTTTTAGAGCAGGAATGCTCTGTGTTGCTTTGTTTTACTGAAGGTTTGTTAGCTCGGAGTTTCAAATTTTTATGGCTAGGACGACGGACACACTTGGCGAACACTACCCAGATATAAACTTTAAACGAAGACGTAGATTTTTACAACAGGGCACTGTTTCCTGTTATGGAATTTTCCCGAATCGCCTTTCATTTGGCGCGACGGCTGTTCGCCAGATGGGTCTGTTTCCTAATTTATATTTATATATGTATATATTCCTATTATAGTTATATTAGGAGAATATAAATCTGCGAGAGGAAAGAATTTTTACTAATTAAATCTACAGGACGTAACACTATGAAAGGTCGCGGAATCTATCTTGCTCCGTACAAGCGCGGGAAAGGCGCTACAGAAAAAAGAAAAAAAAAACTTCAAAGAGACACTAAAATTACCCATGGGTGCAATGACTAACATACAGTTGGAAAGACTAGCGGGGCATATGCTTATATCTTTCTTTCGAGGTGTTTTCATGCGTGACGCCTTACCAATAGATGGAGTACGTCAAAACGAGAGTGGTATTGTAAATTTAGACAACACAGAGGGACCGGGTACACACTGGGTGGCATATGCGAAAAGAGGAAATCATGCAGTATATTTTGATAGTTTTGGTAATCTTCGACCGCCCAAGGAATTGATTCGATACCTTGAGAGAGATGTAGTGAAAATTGTATACAATCGCACGTCTTATCAACATTACAGTCAGAGCATATGCGGACAATTGTGTTTACAGTTTCTCCAAACGGTAGAGGATCGATGTGGATTTAAATGACAACATTCCGCTCGCAGCAGTCAGTATTCGCTTGGCAGTTTGCGAACATGTCGCTAACGCTTACGTTGACTGGCAACAGTAGCACCCTTACGGTGAGCTACTTTCCCGCTATAGATTTGAGCGACGGTGATTACGAGCTTGGTTTAACGGATTTCGAAACATACAATACGATACCAAATGTAAATTCGTCGAATAATAAATTTTACTATGATGCTAACGATGAAGAAATTACGATTCCTGAAGGATCGTACGAATTGCGCGCTATATACGAATATTTAAAAAATGCAATTTCACATGCTCAAAAAACAGTACGTTCCAAAAATAATCCATATAAAAATGACGCGAATGAATATCCTATAATAATTCATGTCAATAATAATACGATGAAGAGTGAAATAAAATGTGCTTATAGAATAAATTTTAGCAAGCCAAACAACATTGGCTCGCTTTTAGGATTCTCGAGTCGTGTATTAGAACCGCATCGATGGTACGAATCGGATGCATCGATTAAGATTGTCAATGTTAATATCATTCGTATAGAATGCAGCGTTGTCAGTGGTGCGTACAGTAACAGTATGCGTATACATACGATACATGAATTCTCGCCTAAGGTGCCACCAGGATATAAGATATCGGAAACGCCGGCACATGTCATTTACCTTCCAATCATCGCACGGAGTATTACAGATTTAACGGTGCGTGTCGTTGATCAAGAAGGACAATCTCTCGATTTTCGAGGAGAAGAGATTACCATTAGATTGCATGTACGACGGCGATGATCATAAACACAATCTATGAAATGCTTGTGGTGAATCAAGTAGAACAGGAGAAACAAGCTGGAAATATACCTTTTACGAGACACGCGATTAACGGTACAAAATCCCTCGTTCGAAAGAAACTCAGCGCGTTGAACGTTGAATTTTTGAAATCTCTGGGATTCATCGTACGAAACGATTGAGAAAGATGATTGACATTTTGAAAATTGAAAGTGAACCGGTCTTTGACGAGCGCATCGTCAAGATTGAGACACATACGTACAACCCATACGCTAATACAACGTTTGGATATAGCGACGAGATACGAATACCCATACAGCAGCAGGATTTATACATATTGCCATGCGAGAGTTATCTCTATGTCGAGGGGAAGGTGACGAAACAAGTTGCAGTCGATGGTGCAACTGTAACATTGAGATATAATTGCGTTGCATTCATGTTTGATGAGATTCGTTATGAACTGGATGGTGTGGAGATTGATCGTAACAGAAACGTGGGAATAACTTCAACGCTCAAAAACTATGTATCGATGTCTTCGGACGAAAATGCTGTCATGAAAAATGCTGCGTGGGATGCGACTGACACTATTTCGCCGGATGGATACTTCAACTTTTGCGTACCACTCAGCATGTTGCTAGGATTCTGTGAAGACTACAAGCGTATCGTGATTAACGCGCGTCACGAATTGATTCTATTACGATCGCGCAGCGACAACAACAGTCTACTAGGATCTTCAGCGCTGGATCCTAAGATTGAGCTATTCAAGATACAATGGCGAATGCCTCACGTAATCTTGAACGATATCAATAAACTTTCCATGCTGAAAACTTTGGAGAACGGACGATACCTGAGTATGAGTTTCCGCTCGTGGGATCTGTATGAATTTCCTCTACTGCAAAGAACGACCAAACATCTGTGGACCATCAAAACTGCTACTGGAGAATCTGGAGAAGCCTCGATACGTTATCTTTGCGCTGCAGACTGGTCGGAAGAATGTAATGTTGGAAAATATAGCTCGTTTCGATGACTGCAAATTGATCAATGTGAAGCTCTATTTGAATTCAGAGTGTTATCCGTACGACGACATGAATTTAGACTTTGCAAAAATTAAATGCGCCATACTTTACGATATGTATAGACGTTTTCGTAAATCGTATTATGGATGCGACAGTGCTGAAGTATGGTTAGCAATTACCGACTTTCGGCGGCTAGGTCCTTTCGTGGTTATCGATTGTTCGCGTCAAAATGAGTCCGTCAAGAGTGCCACTATGGATGTGCGGATAGAATTTGAGTGTAAGGAGAATATACCGGTGAATACTACCGCATATTGTCTTATCCTGCATGATCGTGTAGTTGAATACAGCCCGCTAACCAACATAGTGCGCAAACTCAACTAACATCAGAAAGTATGTACAAGAAAAGTATAATACACGAAACAAAGTGCTATAAACGGCATTTCTCTCCTGGACGTGTCGAAGAATATTTCGCCATGGATGGTCCGACATTTGTCGACTTGCAAGGATTCATGGTTGGAGAGAGATTTATTGTAAAAGAAGTGGCGATACTGAAGAACGGAACTATTATTTCGCACTACATCTTCACGAGTCCGATGCCATGGCATCTGCTCACAGGATCGGACAAATCGAGGGCCTACTGGTTAACTGCTAATCATCATGGATTACGATGGGAAGATGGAACCGTCAAATACTGCAGAGCTAAACATCTGGTTACTGCAGCTGTGGCGGGTGATATGTATGACAAACTTGAAGACGATGCATCTCAATTTGTGTATGTGAAGGGACATGAGACGCGGAAATGGTTGTTACAACTTCTAGATGACAATGCGAGAAGCAGCGTGATCATTAAGACCATGGACATCGATTACGACGATATGCCTTCCCTGCAAAAATTGAATAATACTTTTCGATGTAATAATCATATGAAAAATTGTGCATTACAGAATGTACTAAATATTTTCAATAGGTGGTCTCGAAGAAAATTGTATGACACTATACAATAAATCTAATAATCATTATTTCAAATGTGCAGATGTTTCTTTCCTCTTCCTTAGAATTTTATATGGTAATTGCGTTGATAAAAATACTTCTTTATTTGCGGTATGATGCTTATTAGACGTTTGAGAGATGTTCGATTGACGTTCAATAGATGTTCGATAGACGTTCGATAGACGTTCGATAGACGTTTGATAGACGTTCGATAGACGTTCGATATGGCGCAGTAAACGAAGGGCTAAGGGGGTTTGAGTCTGACCTAGTTTCGACTTATTTTTTCTCTCATGACGTCATAATACCCAAGAACCTTCACTAGACATCTAATAGCAACAGGCGACGGTGGTCTAGGAGCTTTGGAGCATTGGGTAGTAACCGCGGGGCCCGGGTTCGAGTCTAGCAGTATCTGACAGTTTTTCTCTCATGACGTCATCATGCCTACTTTAAGAACCTTTACTTAGACGTTTAATAGCAACAGACGACGGTGGTCTAGGAGCTTTGGAGCATTGGGTAGTAACCGCGAGCGTTCCGGTTCGATTCTACCTGCATTCCAATACATTTTTTTTCTCGTGACGTATGCGTGACGTCACGGTCGCTATCTTGCGTGACGTCTCACCATGAGTTCCCTTCCCCGCGCGACGTCATACCCCGCGCCCTGAGTTCCCCGCTTCCCCCGCGCCCCCCTCAGCGCTTCTGGGTTAGAACCGGCCTTACTATTCTACTCTTGATCGTGTCTTTCGAGAGACACGACGTGACGGATTCGTTAGCCAATCGACGTCGTTTTGCCGGGAGAATGTCGTAATCGGACATTGCGCGTACTTTCACTTACGCGTGTTGCTTGAAACTCGCTATCGATCAATGAGCAGCCAGAGAGCTCGAAGTCGTATATTTATATAGCGTCATTGTTATCGCTCGAGCGATAACGGCGCAACGATCCTCTCGAGTGGTGCGATAACGACGCGACGCTCTCGAGCGATAATTACGCAACGCTCATCTCGAGTAGTGCGATAACGACGCGACGCTCTCGAGCGATAATTACGCAACGCTCATCTCGAGTGGTGCGACAACGACGCGACGCTCTCGAGCGAAGATTACGCAAGACCTCATCTCGAGTGGTGCGATAACGACGCGACGCGCTGTAGAAACATTGAACATCGGGTGCTCCGACCCTATAGTTCCATTGAAACAAAGTAAAAATCGCACATTTGATTCACGTCGAACGTCGAGCCACTAGACTCGACAAGTTACATCATCGCATCACGTTCGAGTTTCAAAACATGCAAGCGTCGAACGAATCACACAAGATGCGATCGCACCGCAAAATCGAAAGTTTCGGAACCACGGCACAATCGCGTGGTTCGAGCAATTGTCACAGTAGTAACATTCCCCCTGTACATAGTACGGAGCAGTAGCGTTCTTGGTCCTATTGTACCTCTGACTGCTTCGTACTACGTACTGTACAATAGTACCGGCCGCGCGACGGAACGCCCCGTTATATACATTTTACCCCTTCCACTAGTGCACATTTTGCACGATAGTGGGAACATTAATTGACCAATAAATAACGTTTAACCTCGCTCCCACTATCGTGCAAAATGTGCAATAGTGGAAGGGGTAAAATATATATAACGAGGCGTTCCGTCGCGCGGCCGGTACTATTGTACAGTACGTAGTACGGAGCAGTCAGAGGTACAATGGGACCAGGAACGCTACTGTTCCGTACTACGTACAGGGGGAATGTTACTACTGTGACAATTGCTCGAACCGCGCGAGCGTCGTGCGAGCGTCGTGCGATCGCGCCACGGACTGACGACTCGCGGTTCGCTCATCGAGACGAGCGTCGAATCGCAAGTTATACAAATATACGCTTTCTTGACATTGGCTCAACGTTCAATGTTCGACTCTTGGTATTGCGACTATGTAACTTTTGTCGAGCGCTAGCGATTCAATGTTCGAAGCTCGACGAGCGAGCCGCGAGCCGCAAGTCGCGCGAACGTACGCTCAATACTCGAGTGCGTCTTGCGATTATGTAACCTCGTTCGACTCTTGGTATTGCGATTATTTATTTTTTTATCGAGCACTAGCGATTCAATGTTCGTTCGAACATCGAGCGAACGCACGTTCGCACGATGCTCGCACGACGCTCGCGCGGTTCGAACAGTTGTACAGTAGTAACATTCTCCCTGTACGTAGTACGGAGCAGTAGCGTTCCTGGTCCTATTGTACCTCTGACTGCTCCGTACTACGTACTGTACAATAGTACCGGCCGCGGTTCCCACTATCGTGCAAAATGTGCACTAGTGAAAGGGGTAAAATGTATATAACGAGGCGTTCCGTCGCGCGGCCGGTACTACGTACAGGGAGAATGTTACTACTGTGACAATTGCTCGAACCGCGCGAGCGTCGTGCGAGCATCATGCGAACGTGCGTTCGCTCGATGTTCGAACGAATGCTCGATGCTCGAATGAGCGTCGAGGCGGTCGGTACTACATTACGATAATTTTTTTTGAGAAAAAACAAGAACGAGAGAAAAAAATATCCATTTTTTTCACCGATCAAATGACATCCTTTGTGGCAATTGAGAGCGCTATTACGCTTCAATTTGCTCGAAATAGCGCAGCAAGCGCTATTTCGAGCAAATTGAATTCAGATTTCCGAGCGTGTGACAGAGTCTATCGATCACCATCAACGACATCGCAGTCTCGCGCACTCGCTCGTTCTCGAGAAAGGACGCGTCGCGTTTGCTTCGCAATTTGACACGCTCGCGATTCGACAGTAGGAACAGCGTGCCGTTCATTGACGCGGTGTACACCACCATGCACAAAAACGCAAATGTCAACAGAAAGAACCAGGATGCGTTCGTGCGAACGCTACGATTTCTCAGTGCCATAAGTCGAGAGCATTGAGAACCTATGGGCGTCACCATACTATCGTTCACAGTTACGAGGAGCGATGTTTGCGAATCGACCGAACCGTACGATCGTACACTCGGTACGACGAACAACCGCCAACAACCCGGATTCTAAAGCGCGTCGCAATCAATTGGCGGTTTGGCGACTTATCGGTCGATTCATCGACACGGATGATCCAGTGCGCGCGCGAACTCTCGTAGTCGAACGAATGACTAGAGCGTTTTCCGTCCGATTGTTCGAGTGGTTGTACAAGGAACGCTACGCCGACACGTACATCCGATCGATCTGGTCGCTCCTGTCAAAACTTATCGAACCTGACGATATCGTATCATTGAGCGATTTGACGTCTGTACGAACGCGCGTCAACGCGCTACATGAGACAACGACCGTTGCTTCCACGGCGAGTGGTAAATCGCGCAAAAGCGACGGTCGATTAACGTTCACTACGCGCGAATACGAGCTTATGTTACGCCAGTGCGAAATTGAGATCAATTCACCGAGGTCATTTGTCGATCACGCATCTATGATTCGTCGTAGCCTATTTCTCTATGTGTTCTACATGCTGGCTCGTACGGGCAAACGTCTGTCCGACGTGGCAGCGATCGCGGTCGCGCAATTGCGACAATTGCGCGATCGCGGTATTTGCGTTATAGCGATACGAAAGACCGGCAAGCTCGGTCGGATCGAGATACCGGAGTTGTTGTTGTCGACGTCCGCTCGCGATCGAACGAGCGCCGAGTGCGATGCGCGCACTCGATGCGGGTGTTTGGACACGTTCGTGCGATGGGCGGAGGATCGACGGATCGACATGCCGTTCGATGTGCGCGCTAGACGTCGCGAGCTCGATCGCGAGCTCGATCGTATGTACGTTTCGTTGACCGGGCGTGCTAAACCACGCGGTTTGAGATTTCACGCGTTACGTCGCATATACGCCGGTTACCGATATCTGCACGGGGCGTCGATCGAGAAATTGCGCGAAAATCTCGATCATCGCGATCACCGACAAACGAATTGTTATGTAAACACTTGTCTCTACGAGATAGACAACACCGCGGTGGTTTAAGATGCGTGCGGAGATTCATTGTCGCCCGCGTCACATCTCGTTCGATCGTACGTAGAGGCAAGAACAAGAAGGGGTGACGGCGCAAAAAGCCCCGTCATTTGTATCTCTTTCTCTCTCTCGTTCAATCGTTGTCGATCGTGTCGCGCGCTGGACGCAGCGGAGGAACTTTGTCTGCAACGCGCAATGGCGGAAGCTCGAAACGCCCAGGACGATTCGTTTATACGCGAATTATTTGGTTTCGACGAACCCGCGATTGCGAATCACGTCGTTGTACCGGCGGCGGCAGCGGTGCAAAACGACCCAGTCGCGTCGGTAAATACGAGTGACGTCGGTGCCAATAGTACGACGATACAAATTCCGAGCGAGTTTGCCGACGCGTCAATGTCGCCACAATCTCAAAAATCCCGACGAACGGGCACCGCGACGTTGAAACGCGGTGGCAAACGAATCAATTTACTGCGCGGTGATCGTAATAGCAAGAAGCGTTCGAAAAAATCCGAACGCGATAGTGGCGACGACGACGACGACGATCATCGGTCATCCGACGAGTCGAGCGAACACGATCGACCGTCGCGATTGACGCGCAACACCGCTACGGTTCGACCGCGCAGGATGACCGCGCGATCGACCTACTTTGTGTCGCCGATCGCGCTGAAAAAACTAGGTGAAATCAGTGCATTTTGGAAGGAGCGACTCGCGGGACACAAATTGTCCGGTAATGTGCCCAAATTTACCGATCAACGCGCGAAAAACGCATCGCGCGTCTTGAAAGAGGCGCGTGCTTTGACAATCGTCAAGTTTAACAAACGCGACGCTCACGAGCCCACCAGCATGGGTGAGCACATTCAACTAATGCGACAGATGTATTATTGAAAGGTGCGACTCTTGACTCGAGCAATGGTCGCGCTTCGCACCAATTCGATAACTTGCGAGAATCTGATTCAGCTGCTGGCTCCGAATTTCACGGGCGATCATTTCGGCGCGGGAGCCACTATTATGCAAAAGACCGCGATCGATCGAACGATTCGTTGCGCGTTAAACACAGTGTTACATTAAAGAGAAAGAGAGAGGGAGATACAAATCGCTGTCAACGCTTTCGCAAATATCGCCACATTCTAGCCAATAATCCGCGTCTATTGATCTCGACGTCGTCGCACTCGCGCTGCCGACGCTCAATCGTTTCGCGCTCGAGCGATATCAGATCGTTGATCGAATTGTCCGCGACGGCGCACACGTCGTACATGTCGCGGGATTCGCCGGTGTCATCGCGTGACTGATGCTGTTGTCTCGGCGGTGTCGGCGATCGAAGCGCGATAAAGTGCGATCGAAGCACTGGCTCCATCGCCACGGACAGAACTCTTCGTAACAACGCGTGATTTTTTGCGCTCGGATCGACACGGACGAAGAAGCACGACGATGACGACACCGCCGCGGTGTCTCGTAGCGCCGACGGATCAGTGCGCGCGAACGCAGCGTCGGTCAGATCTATCGTCGACTCATAATAATGGCGCAACGATCTGCTCGAATTCGACAGCGATGCTACACCATTCGCCGTGATGGTCGCTCGATCGTCCAACGAGTCGCTGGCGTCTCGCACCACGTAATGACATCGTCTCGTCGCGGCCTCACGATGATCGTGCTCAATCAGCACGACGGATCGTAAACGACACGACCTTTCGCGTTTTTCGCGACAACTCGGATCGCCGAGCTTTGTCAGGACATTCAGCGTGCGTAGCGCGCAACGCAATGATTCCTCGCGGTGTCACACGACACGATTATCACATCGGCCTCGATGGCGTACGCTGCCGCGAGCGCGCTCGCGCGTCGATCGCGATCGGTACTGGTGCGTGACCACAGGTCGTCCGGGATGCCGTACAGCTCGTAGCCCACGAGGGCGCGCACGCACGCGGAACACTCCTCGTCGAGACGAAACTGTCGTTGTCTGCACCAACGACGTATCGCGTTCTCAAAGCGCGCGTCTCTCGCCAGTGCGTTCTGCATCAGCCAGATCGACTCGCCCGCACCGAGCATATTGTCGACATACGCGAATCCCTCGATCACGGTGGATCGATCGATCGGCCGCTGTCGTCGTCGAGCGAGCGACGATTCGTTGCCGCCATTGTCGTTCGTCTCCGCGTCGTCCAGTGACGACTGATGCACCACGCACACTTCGTGACACGACAAATAGCGCGATTCCACGGTGACGGCCGAATCGAGCGAGGAAACGGACGTTGCGGAAACGAGCGCGGACAGCGCGTTGCGATGATGTCATGGCGCTCTCCGCGCAGTTCCCGCGCTCGATTCGGTCAGCAGTAACAAATCGCGCACCACGCTCGATCTGCCGCTGTCGGACGTGCTGAGCACGACGACGCGCAAGCGATCGGTTCGCGTCGCGACCGACTGTGCGTTGTCGCGATTTGCAAAGCCACCGAGCATCGCGTAGACTATTTGTCGCCACAGACTGATCATATTTGAGATATTGTTGCGATTGGTGTTGAACCGGATGAAGTCAAAGAAAAAAGAAGACTCTTACGACGACGCATTGTTCGCACTCGACTCGCCGTAATCGTGAGTAGTCGCGGCGATTACGGTGGTCTCATCAAAGTTCGATCGATTCGCAGTCACGTTAAACATGCGATACAACGTAAATAGCATCACGCTCAAGCGCTCGAGTGTGACAATGCCGATCTGAGTGCGCCACAGATAAAACAAGTAGGCGAACAATTCGCGCACTTGATTGCCCGTAAGTTTGGCTCGAAACAGATAGCTCATCGCTTGCGCGAGCAGAGCTCTCTGCGACTCTTCCTCCGCGACCGCGAGGTCTTCCTTCTCCGCATCATCATCGCCGTGGTGTCTCTGGCGCGATGATCCCGACGGACATTGACGTGGCGGTCGCTGCGGAATATATCGCGCCAGAGACAACGGCGAACATCAGGGCGCGAGCAATGTCCAGATGCAGCAACTCAACCTCATCCTCGGACGCTTCGATCGATTTCACAACGGTCTCGAGATCGTCGTCGCGATCGCGATATCCGGTTCCGCGTCCGCTCACAAAATCTTCCACGGTGACGAAACGATCGTTCGCCGGATACTCGATGCCGCCGCTGCTATTATTATTATTCGAACAGGATCCACGGCGAGACAGGCTCTCCGCGATCGCGGCGACGCACATGGTCGATTCGCGTTCGTATTCGAGCCATTGCTTGTTCAGTTGTTCGCTCACACCGCGAATGCGCACTGTCGGCGCGACGGTCGCCGCATTGTCGCTTCCTGCGATAGGAACCTGCTGCTGCTACTGCTGCTGCTGCTGCTGCTGCGGTGGCGACTCCACGTTCGCGCTCAATCGATCAAAGAGATCCATTATGGCGTCGAATCACACGTACAGTCGTTTGGTATCCTCATCTTTGGCGACACCAGCGTCAGCAGCAGCAGCGTCATCGTCGTTCTCGCGTTGGCGCGATACTGCACATTTGGCCACATTGTTTGAGCGACGACGACCATGAGTCATGACGCGCAACCAACCGAGCGTTCTCGCGGCGTCGCGATGTGCAAAGTCGCGCTGTAATTTGCCAATGAGCCTCGCTCGGACATCCGCCACTGTGATCGCGCTTTCGTCGCGAATGCGCATCGGCCAGGAGACGCACGACGACACGTACATTCGCGTGATAGTCACCATTATCGTGGCCACGAGTTTGTCCACCGTCAGCTGATGGTAGCATCGCCAAAAGTCGTCCATTGTTTTTCGCGTCTGGAGCGTCCGCCGGTATATTCACACGAATGCTCACCGATCGTCCGTCCTTGCGTATCATAAAGTTCATCACCAGATACGTGAGCAACAGAGAGGCGCGCACCACGAACAAGAGAGTCGACTGCGTGTCCAGACCTGTGGTGACGATGGCGTCGCGCAACACGATCGACAGACAGCGATCGAAATCGCATTCTTCGCTATCATGCCAGGCTGCTTGCGCCTCCTCGATCGCGCGACGATTCGGCGCAAAGAGCGAGGCGCGACAGTACTCGTTGACGTTGAGACTGCGACGAAGCTGGTCGGAATCGCGAATGAACGCAAAGACGTACTCGAGCGATTGTCACGCCACATCCAGAATGTACAATTGGTTGCGTCTGACCGAGTCCTCGGCGTCTGGTGCGATCGTGCCGATCACCATCGGATCGGCCAGCATGTTTCTGACGCGTGCCAAATGTTCGTGCACCGAAACCTTGAATTGCGCCAGACTGCGACATTCGTCCAACTCGTCGGCAACCAGTGGCACTCGCGAATCCGCTTGATTCGCGCGAAATATCGCCAATTTCTGCGACTTGTCGTACCATGAGGAATCCGTAACAGCGTAGAAACAGCCGCAGGTTGTCGCGCGATATGGTGGCGTCCACGCGCGAATCCAAAAAGTTGCTTCTGTCGTACAGATTGCACGGCACGATATCGACAAACGACACAACGATCAAACTACCGTCATCCTTCTCGTCGCTCTCGCGGTGATGCTCGATGTGCTCGCCGTTGATCGCGGATCCATCGTCCACATCCATCGCGGTGTCGGTGTTGTTGTTCATTGCGACGTTGAGCAATTTCTCGATGTTTTTTTGCGCGTCTGTCCTCTCGCTCTCTATTTATGCACTGAATAATCGGTATCGGGTATATATCTACATATATATCGAACAATTTCGCGCGATAAAATGGGTCGGTCTTTTGCGAAATCGGACGAAAGAAGAACCACCACCACCTCACCGGCCCCCCCCCTATTTAGCGAGATCACGCAGATTCTGGAGATACTTTCGGCGGTGATGCGCTGTTGGTAGAGCCACGGTTATTTATCGGCGCAAATACAGTCACTACGTTGTTTTCAGTCGATGATGCGCGGTTGATTAAACTACGGTCGATCATCGGCGCCAACACACACAATATATATTGCAACATTACTTCGTTCTCGGCCAGAAGCTGTTTACAGCGCAGAAAAACTTCTCGTACACGCGATTCACCGCTCGTCATGCCGCAATTTAGCACCTTCTCGCCTATTCCCCATACGCACGCATTTCTCGACCGCATCGATCAAATCGTCAACGTCGAACCAACCGTGGCGCTCGTCCATCAATCGTTCGAACAATCTGGTCAGACTGTCGGTAACAAGGTGGCGACGATACTTCATCGTTTCGTTGTGATAATGATACAGGTAAAACTGTATTAGATCGGACCGCCATCCCCAGTGTGACAGGGCGTTACTGCGATGATGATCATAGCGATGCACGAGTACGCTGAATTGCTTTCGATCGCTTTTTCACGATATCCAAACGAATTCGCGTCGTACATCAAACAGGCATCGTCGCCGCATACGTGCGCGTTTAACGATCCGTCAGGGACGCCGACATACGGCCATGTGCCAGCAGAGGCAAAATTGTTTGTACTTATCGGGCACGTAAAGATGAAATCCATGTTGCGGTCCGTTCAATGGCGGTGATGTGATCCATACGATCGGCATGTCTGTAGCAATCATTGCTCGACGCGTAACTTCGTACAATCTCAAACGCCACCGGTCAACCGTGTCGTCGGAGCAAGGAATGTGCGTACGATTCATCTCACCCGGTTGAGCAATGCGTTTGCATTCGAGGCAATCCACATCGAGAAACAGATACTCGCCCTGGCCGTCTATGTCCATCGTTGCTTCGTTACTTCGCAGCGAGTACTACTGTCAATGCGAGCGTGCGCGTGCCTATAAAAGAGCGTGAAATTCTTCGCACCCCCTCGCGAAATGTCGCGATAACGAACGATGAGAGACGATAGCGGACCGTGAGTCACGTGTTCACATTATCCACGTGGTACGATCGCGACGACGATAGTAGCGTCGAAGAGGACGCGATAACGCCGGCACTATCGATCGACGGAACGACCGATGCGATAAGCAACGACAGTGATCGATGGTTCCAAAGACTGAATCGTTACAGTGATCGTTACAGTAATGTACGATCGACGAGACGCGCGCTGTCGCGACGTTGACACGACGACGCGCCCTCCCCGATAGAAGAAGAAAAAGACGACGCGTCGTCGTCTACGGACAATGACGACGTATTCCCGCGCGACGCCACTATTCTACTGCACGGTCGGCTGAACGTTGTGGCGCGACGAAGGCGCGCGTCGTCGCGCTCGCGCGTTGTTTGGCTCGTGGTACGATGATTACGAGCACGTTCTAGCCGACACGTGGCGACAACGACCACGTTGTTTGTCGATACGAGCGATTACTGTGCGAATCCGTGTGGCGGCAACGACCGGTGCTCGATCTGGTGTACGTGCGAGCCGTCAAACTCGGCGGCGGTGCGAATGGCGCGCGATTCATCGACCGCGTGAGACTCTTTCTGTTTCGTCGCTCGATCGACGCGCCCGATCGCTCGATCGTGCTGTCGGACCAGAGATCATTGTGTCTGGAAAACTGGATCATGGTGCACTCTGGCGCGAAAGGATCGCCCCGCGATCTAGTTGCACTGCACGAGCGCACCGTGAAGAATCAGTCCCTGGGTACGACACCGCAGTCCGACTTCTTTCGCGAATGCTCGCCGGACCAGGAACGCGATTATCAGCGATATCTCGATGATTTTGTAATTGTGAGCAAACACGTGCCCAAGAGCTCGTACTTTGCCAGCGGACTCAAGTGGTCACGCAAATGTGTCGCGTCACGCACGGCGATCTCTACATGCTCGATTCGTTGCTGATGCGCAATATTGCGCATTATCTGAAGGATGACGCCGGCGCTATATAGACATGTATGGATATGGTGATTGTTTTTTTGGATAATAAGAGAAACGATAAACAGACTGTCATTCTGTGTAGTACAGAGACGCTCCTTTATTGTCAATTTATTGCACAAACGAAAAAAAATATATATATGTAACATTGATCGAAAAAACGTTACGGCGTCATCAACGCGCTCGATCAATTGTGTCAGCGCGATGCGTTTGGTTCGTTCAAATTGCGCAAAAAGTGCACAAATTCATTCGCTGATCCGTCGGTAGGCGGCTCCAGTAGATTGCAATATCGTTCGCGTGGCACGACATTGGTTCCGTCAGTCGTACTTGTCGACGTTGACNTTGTTCTTCCTCGTTGCAATAATCACCCTCGCGAGCGTCCTAACCATTCGCTGTGTACGCAAGTGCGACATTCGGGCAATAGCTCGCGAAATTATGCGCACTCGCGTGCAAAATGGACACTTGATAGTAGAATAGCTATGGCCGGTTCTAACCCAGAAAGCGCTGAGAGAGGGCGCGGGGGGAAGCGGGGAACTCAGGGCGCGGGGTATGACGTTGCGCGGGGAAGGGGAACTCATGGTGGGACGTCAACGCATACGTCACGAGAAAAAATGTGGTGGGACGTGTCACGCAAGATGGTGACCGTGATGTCATGCCTACGTCACGAGAAAAAATGTTATATAATGTGTTTTAAATGTCCCTCGTAATTATCAAACTGAAATATATACAGAGAACTGAAATTATATACATGTTTATATAAAAATAACTAGTATGATTTGACCAAAATAGTTACATATCGAACATCTCTCCAACGTCTCTCGAACGTCTATTGAACGTCTCACGAACGTCTATCGAACGTCTATCAAAACATCTATAGGTATTTTTATCAATATAATTAACATAATTAACATAAAAAATCCTAAGAAAGGGGATAAGGGGAAGTTGGAAGAAAGGATCTGGTCTAAAGTAAAAAAGATGTATCATAATATATAACAAAGTAATTTATTTATACTTTTATTACAATTTGTAAACGCTGCAATATAATGGTGCTGTGTATTATAATATCACATTTTGACCAAAATATTTTTGTCAGCCGTCGACCTCCCAGACTGCTGATACCAAATCGTAGGTCTACAAGTACTATTGTGGTATCAGATAAAGAAATGTATGCATATCTATCATAGGATGCCTGTGAAGCATTTAGTGCTGCATCATGTAAAGATATGACTATTTTGGCTAGGTTTTTCCGGGAGTTATAATAACGAAAAGAGTGGCAAAAGTGGAGCATATAGATTTAATTTTGTTTGTATTTACCAGTTAGAGCTCTTTCAGTATGAATCGTGAAAACATAGAGCATGAAGAAGTAGAAGACGAAGAAATAGAAAACGAAGAAATAGAAGACGAAGAAGTAGAAGACGAAGAAATAGAAAACGAAGAAATAGAAGACGAAGAAGATATAAATCATATACTCACGGATGATAGTAATTATGATAGTGACAATAGTAATCAATTAGTGAATGAAAAAGTGAAGAAATTGGAAGTTTCAGAAATTAATACTTTGAGTGGCCAAACAAAAGTGTGTTGCATTTATTTTTCATATAATTCTGGAGACAATTTACGATTCTGCACATCATGTTTTGTTGATGGCGTTCGCGATACAGTTACAGAAATATTTGCAGTGCGCAAACACATCACCGAAAGACACTATGTGATTGATGGTGTATTTTGTTCAAACTGTAGAAACCCCGTCTACCAAATAACACCATGTAATCTGTGTCCAATATGTATGCACTAATATGACATATTTAAACAGAATTCTTATATACGGTACAAAAACTTCATCCAATACACTATACAAGATAAAAAGAAGCAGGAAGAATGTAATAACGATATGTGTGTGTGTGTGTGTGTGTGCGCATGTGGAAGACAGAAGAGCTATAAAAAAGTTCAAATCAGAACATTCTATAATTTAGTCGAAGACAAACAGAGTGGACGTTAGACTGCTGATACCAATCATAGGTCTATAAGTCTATTATTGTATCAGATAAAGAAAGGCATGCACTTAGGCAAAGTCCACAACGAGTTGATATGAGTTTAAGACTCAGGAATGTGTTTAATAGTTCGTCGAGGAAGTTTCCCGAATTTTGATAATGGCATGTATTTGTGAAAGAGTTAAGGGCTATAAAATGTTCAAAGCAGAATATTCTATAGTTTAGTCGAAGACGAGCAGAGCGCGCAGTTACAGTGTGTTTACAACGTTTTGCTAGAAAAATGGCAGAATCATCATTATCATCATTATCAACCGTAGAACGTGAACTGCAGAACCAGGCCGCTCAATTAGGCTCGCTAGACGAATACCTCGCATGGGAACAAAAGTGCGACGAGTGTCTCGAGTCGTTGGAACAGCATAGCCGAGCCAAACAACCACGACTATCGGTTGGTTCAGCGCACTCGATGGTTGCTCGTATAGCGCAACTCAAGGGTTTAAAAAATACTTTGCGCAGACGTTTTGTATACGCAGGAGCTGGACATTCGACACTTGTTTGGCGAGAAATCGATACAGCGTTCAATAGTCGCATATCAACCGGGGCGATTGTAAATACAGACTATATCGACCCTCTTCGATTTCTCCAAGATGTGAAGAATATCGTGCTCGAGTATGTGCGAAGCGTTATGAAGAGACATGGTAGCATAAAAGTGAATACTGTGTTCAACGGTGAATTTGTGGCAGGTGATAAACGCGCGAACAAGAGCATTAATACGAGGAACGTTGAACTTTTTTTCACATCCGATCTAGACAATTGGTTCGCGATGCGTGTTATCGAACCCACCTTAGCGTCCATGGAAGAATTTCAGGAACGAGATAGCGGGTGGGCACTCTCGCGCATACTCAATCTGACCGTTAATGTTAACAAGTACAATCCATTACATTCGGGATGTCATATCGAGTTACCGCGCGAAATAAAAATGAAGCGGGCTATAATCAACGTGCAATCTATGGACAATGTATGTTTCGCATGGGCAGTGGTTGCAGCGTTATGTCCAGCCGACAAACACGCAGATCGTCAATCTTCGTACCCACACTATACATCGGTTTTGAATATGCAGGACATTGAATTTCCAATGCGCATAAATCAAATTAAAAAGTTTGAACGGTTGAACGATATCTCGGTCAACATTTATAGTGTGGAAAAGAGATATGACAACGCGACAAAGAAAGAAGGAAACGTGGTCGCACCTATACGTCTTACGGAACAGAAAATGGAGAAGCATGTCAACCTGCTGCATATCCCAGATCCGCGAGATGATGATAACGCTGGGCACTTCGCGTGGATCAAGAATTTGTCCCGACTCGTCAGCTCACAACTGAGCAAAAAGGAACATAAAAAACATATTTGCTACCGGTAAGTATACACAAAGAACGCAATGTATAATGTGAAATATACTAATAACAAATAATGTTTTTCCAGATGTCTACATTACTTCAGCTCGAGCGAGAAGCTGGAGAACCATACCGTCGACTGTCAAAAAATGAATAACTGTGCCATCATCTTGCCAAACGATGACAACAAATGGCTCAGCTTCACCAACTACTGCAGGAAGGAGCGGATCCCGTTTATAGTTTACGCCGACTTGGAACGCATCCTGGAGAAGACACCGAGGGAAGAACAAACGAGTTCGTATGCGTATCAACATCATAGCGTATTTAGTATAGCATATTACGTTCCTACGACGAGTCATTATCCGCGTATCGATGTCGTCGCGATCGGGATTGCATCTCATGGTTTGTCAAAGAACTTGAAGAACTGGCACATCGTGTAAAGGATATTTTGTCCGCAAATGTCCCCATGGAAACTTTGTCGAAAGAACAGTGGGAGACATTTCAAAATGCTATGCTGTGCCATGTGTGCGAGAAATCATTCGCAAAGGATGATACACGCGTGCCCGATCATTGCCACCTGACTGGACGGTACAGTGGTCCCGCGCATTCCAATTGCAATCTAAATTATCAAGACAGTTATTGCATTCCCGTGGTCTTTCACAACTTATCCGGTTATGATTCACACTTTATCATCAAAGATATAGCAACCATGTTCGAAGGTTCAATCACTATACTACCGATAACCAAAGAGAAATATATTTCATTTATAAAGACTGTAGGAAACATGATGGATAGTAAGAATAAATGGAAAAATTATATACAATTGCGGTTCGTACAAATTTCTCAGTAGTAGTCTCGATAAATTGGCGTCTTTTCTCGACAACGACAAATTAAAAATTGTTCGGTCCGAATTTTCAAATTTGTCCGACAAGGATTTTGATTTATTGACGCGAAAGGTGGTCTTTCTGTACGAATTCCTTGATTGCGCGGACAAGCTGCAGGATCGGTGTTTACCGCCGCGCGAGTCATTTTACAGTTCGTTGATGGGTGACACGGTATCTGAGAGCGATTACGCGCACGCCACGAACATCTGGCAACGGTTCGCCATTCAAACCTTAGGTGAATATAGCGACTTGTATCTGAAGATTGATGTCTTGTTGTTGGCCGATATTTTTGAAAATTTCCGCAATAGTTGTATCAAAAGTTATGGGTTAAATCCCGCGTATTATTACACTTTGCCTGGTTTTACGTGGGATGCTATGTTGAAGCATACGGGCGTTAATTTCGAACTGCTCACTGATATCGATATGGTCATGTTCATCGAGCGCGGTATTCGCAGTGGCCTCAGTCAATGTTCCGGTAGATATGCAAAAGCCAATAACAAGTACATGCAGTCTTACGATCCATTGCAACCATCATCATACTTGATGTACTTCGATGTAAATAACTTGTATGGTTGGGCAATGTGTCAACAGTTGCCATACGCCGAATTTCGATGGGTCGATGATGTATCGAATTTCGACGTATCATCAATCGCACTAGATTCACCTATAGGTTACATTCTGGAGGTTGACTTAGAGTATCCGCAACATCTGCACGACGCGCACACTGACCTACCGTTCTGTCCGACACGGGGCAAACCGCCAAACAAAAAGCAGGACAAGCTTCTCGCAACCTTATGCGATAAGCAGCGTTATGTGATTCATTATCGCAACCTGCAGCAGTGCATCACGGTCTTCGTATTGGAAAGATACACCGCATACTCAAATTTGCTCAATCTCCATGGCTCCACGATTATATCGAACTTAATACGCAGTTTAGAAGACACGCGACAAACGATTTCGAGAAAAATTTGTACAAATTGATAAACAACGCGGTGTTCGGTAAAACTATGGAAAATGTTCGCAATCACGTAGACGTAAAACTATTGACAAAATGGGATGGACGATACGGTGCTGAGGCAATGATTGCGAGACCAAATTTTCATAGCAGAAGTGTCTTTTCGGAAAATTTAATCGCCGTTGAGCTACGTAAACTTGAGGTGAAATTCAACAAGCCGATCTATGTGGGTATATGTATCCTTGACATATCCAAGATCTGCTTGTACGAATTTCATCACGAGTACATGTCTCCCCTGTATCAGAACAGATGTAAAGTAATGTACACCGATACTGACAATTTAATTTACCATATCCAATGCGATGATATTTTCGAGCACATGAAACGTGATATTTCTAAGTTTGATACGAGTGATTATCCCACTGATAATGCGTACGGTATACCGCTTGTCAACAAAAAGGTACCAGGTCTGATGAAAGATGAAAATAACGGAGCGATTATGACGGAATTCGTCGGGCTCAGAGCAAAGATGTACGCGCTAAAGGTAGACAGCAAAAATGATACGAAGGTGTGAAGACCAATGTCGTAGCGCGAACTATAACGTTTGATGATTATATGCAGTGTCTGAGAGATGAGGTCGAAAAGCAACGTCGTCAGTCATGCATACGATCCAAAATGCACAAAGTCTACACCGTGTCCGAACTGAAAACTGCTCTGAGTCCGTATGATGACAAGCGGTATATCGTACCGAACTCAACAGACACTTTACCATGGGGACATTACAGGATACAATTGTAAACTAAAAAGCGATCATTGTGCATACGAGGGTGGTCCGATAAGTACTTAGCCTACAGAAGAAAAACGAAAATTTTGGAAAAGTGGCGATTTATTTCTCAACATAGTCTCCTTTTAGCTCGATACACTTGACCCAGCGATGCTCCAACTTCTTTAACCCGTCTGAAAAATACGTTTTCTCGAGGTCTGCAAAGTAGGCCTCCGTGGCGGCGATGACCTCCTCATTCGACTCAAATTTCTGCCCGGCGAGTAACTTTTTCAAGTTTGGAAACAAAAAGAAGTCGCACGGGGCCAAATCTGGAGAATACGGTGGATGGGGCAGCAGTTCGTAGCCCAATTCGACCAATTTGACCGTGGCGAGGGCGGAGGTGTGAGCCGGTGGGTTGTCATGGTGGAAGAGCACTTTTTTCTTCGCCAAATTGGGCCGTTTTTCTGCAATTCGGCGTCGAATCGGGCCAATAATTCGGCATAGTACAGCCCTGTGACCGTTTTGCCCTTCTCCAGGTAGTCGATGTAGATCACACCTTGTGAATCCCAGAAAACGGTGGCCATCACCTTTCCGGTCGATAGGACAGTCTTCGCCTTCTTCGGAGCACGTTCGCCGGGTGAAGTCCACTGTTTCGACTGTTCCTTGGTCTCTGATGTGTACCAGTGGATCCATGTTTCGTCGACGGTCACGAAACGACGCAGAAACTCCTTCGGATTGCGCTTAAACAGCGTCAAACACTGCTCTGAAGTGGTCTCACGGTTGTGCTTGTTGTCCGGAGTGAGCAAACGCGGCACCCATCGCGCCGACAGCTTTCTCATGCTCAAAATTTCATGCAGGATATGACCCACGCGGTCTTTTGAGATGCCTACTGTCTCAGCTATCTCGCGCACCTTCAATCGGCGGTCTGCCAATACGAGATCGTGGATTTTTGTCATGTTATCCTCCGTGGTAGTCGTTTTCGGGGCACTTGGGTATGGCTCATCAAAAACCGACGTGCGACCACGTTGAAACTCGTTAAACCAATTTTTGACGGTCGCCATCGAAGGAGAAGAGTCACCGTACACAGCATCCGTCCAAGCGCTCTTTGATTTCGCTGCGCGATTTCCCTTCCAAAAACAAGAATCAAATCACCGACCGATATTGCTCTTTTTCCATTTTTCTAAAATCCGCGAACACGCCCGCTTCCACACACGGTCAAAACAAAACTACGAGTCCGATTCGGCTGAAATTTCGACAGTAGCCTTCTACGAGAATGTACTACACGATAGTAAATTTCTCTTGCGATAGTGGCGCCATCGGGCGGTGAGGCTAAGTACTTATCGGACAGCCCTCGTACATGTATATTGTAAAATGAAAAGCGATCATTGTACATATATTTGTTTGTAAGAAATATTGTTAACTATATATAACTATATATTAACTATAATAAAAGATGGTTTATTACAAGCTGTTTATAATAGGATATTGTAATAAAAAAATGTTTATAACAAAGAATTGGTTACAATACATTTTCTTTGTGTATCCAAGAGTTGTGCGAATTATCAAATCCCAACCATTTCACTAAAACCTTGTCGCCGCTTTTTCGCAACACCTTTTCCACGAAATAAACGTCAGGATTAGCAGCGCGATGCAGTTCGTATTCGTAAAATCCTCCGGCAATAGACTTTCCGCGAGAATCCTCGAGCAGATAGGTCGCTGGATTAGTTGTCTGCACTTTGACGATTTTAAACACTTCGGTTGTCCAATTCGGTGTATAGCCTTTTTCAAAGATGGTTTTGAATTTGCTCACGCGTTCCAGATCACCCACTTTGAATCTCGCGCAGCGATCTTTACGTTGTTGTAGACTGTGTGTAGGAGCTTATCAGCGATTTCGGGTGTCACGTCGATAGGACGTATGCCGATAGTTCGATGTTTCCGTGTGTTGTACTCCATGATAAGGTGTGGTAACGAGTCGATCCATTTGTATGTTCCATTCAACGTAAACATTTTCCACATGTCGTTCTTTAACGTGCGGTTGAATCGTTCCACAACAGATGTCTTCATTACCGAGTACGTAGAATAATGATTGATACCGTGTTTTTTAAGGAGTTTCTGCAGATCCGCATTATAAAATTCTTTTCCCTGGTCCGTTTGCAAATTTTTCGGACATCTTCCAGATTCTTGAAATATCCTGGCGAACACTGCCACTGCTTCTTTACCGCTCTTGCTCTTCGGTATCGGCATCGGTACAGCCCACGCATATTTGCTCAACACATCGATAATAGTGAGTATATAGTGGTAGCCTCTATTGAATCACGAGTAAGGACGCATCTCTACCAAGTCAGCTTGCCAAAGATCATCGTATCCGCGCACTATGACGCGTCTACGGGGAAAATATCTGGCTCGCTGGAGCGTGCAACTCCTCCACTAACCGATGCTTTTCGTTACCGATGAGCTGCTTCTCTGAACTTTTCTTCTTTTTGTTAAATTTTGATGATTGCTTCGCCATTGCAGCTTGTGATGATCCGTCTCTCGCCATGTTGATACTATATGTCAATTTAACTGTAATATTCTACTTTTAAATTTCCCCTGATTTCTTTATCTCTGAGCATGTCCAGTCTAAAATTATGGTATTGATACAGTAGTCTATCTCTCCATTCTAAGTAAATATAAAAACTATATCTTATCATTTTGAAAAAGATAAGTAGTTGTAGACCTTTTACGTCTGCGCATCACCATTCCCACTACTTTCTCTATTCTCTACGGGGAAAGACATACGGTGTTGAGACTGGCGAAGCATTCAAGCTTCATTGCTCCTACTTGTAGCATAGCTAGTTCTCGTTATTACAAATTCTTTACAAGTTATTAACAAGTTCTTGGAAGAAAAATGTTCGGCGCTAACGTGGACACCGCTCTCAAGAAGACGTCGAAGAAGACGAGCAGTCTCTCTACAGAAGTGGGAAACGTCCGTAACATGCTTCTATGTACGACGTACGCGCTTAACAATTCGGACACTAAGAGGATGCAGGTTGGATTGCGCACCACGTACGACATGGGTCCATTTGAGCCAACGATCAGGATCATGGGGAACACGTCTTCAGGAATTCTCCTTGATTTGAATACGTGGGAGAAGTTTAAAGATATTATACCCTCTGCAAATTCTTATTTGTGTGGGGAAAATAAGAATACGCCAACCCCTATCATCATCAACAATATCACCATCAACTTTACCTCAGCGTACGGTGCACGAGCTGTAATGGTGAGTCAGCGAGGGAAAATGCTGGACGAGAGTGGACCTGCGAAGAAGACATCGGAGGAGTCTACGCATCTGAAGCAACCGCCGCTGAAGAAGCATAAGCTGTATACGGAGAATATTATAATGCAGAAGACATCTTTCGATGGTCTGCAAACTGTCACAAAATGTATCGATGCTAGATACGAATATTTACAAGCGGTTGCCGCTCTTGTGAGTAATTGCAAATATATTTTAGTAGGCGAAATAGAACTTAATCCCACGAAGGAAGGTGTAAACGAAGATTTCGTAAAACGGACGCTCGTTGATAAATATCGCGAAATCGAGGAAAATGTACGACGGCAAATGAAAAATTTACAATTTTTAGACACATATTTTAATATTGTATTCCGTGAATTGACTACGATTCATTTAAATGAAATTATACACGAGATTATAACAGAATCAGAATGCTACGAGTGTTTGCGAAACTACGAATGTAACTTCAAAAATAAAATGTGAATTTATTTTATAAAAATGTTGTATATTCCTTTCTCCCCACCTCTTTTCTCTTCCCTGCGATCTCCAATTCGTTGTAACAAAACCCAACTTAACTTTTCGAGTTCGAAAGCGAAGGGGACACACAGGTAAAAATATATTCTACTTTTATATTTTCCTTGATTTCTTTATCTCTGAGCGTGTCCAGTCTAAAATTTGGTCTATGTTCTCATGAATGCTATTTATGCTCTGTATGTTTTTTTTCCGGTAGTCTTCCAACCAATCCTTCAATTTTTTAACATTCTCATCTACATACTGCTTCATCTCAACGTTACTCTCATGCAGTAGAAGCTTTACAGCATTTATATTCTCATCGATATACTGTTTCTTCTCAACGTTACCTTCATGCAACATAAGTTTTACAGACTTTATACTCTCATCCACATAATATTTGTGCGCAGCGTCATCGAAGGCTTCCGGCTGTGGTACATTATGTATCGCATGCATTTCTGCATCGAAATATTTGCCATCACGACCTTTACTATTGGCGGTTAGACAAAGGGCATTTTCATGTACATATCGTTTGGTTGCAACGTTGTTTAAATGATATCTGACACCTGCAACACATTCTTCCACGTATTGTTTGGTTGCAACGTCACTGTCGGCTTCAGGTTGCGCTACATGTTGTATCTTGCGCGACTTTGCGTCGAAAACTTTGGCAGCGTTTAAACAAAGAGCATTTTCATGTATGTAATCTTCAACATGTTCATTCCATTGATGCGCTTCGATCGGAGAACTATTGCTGTCTGGCAATACTTCAAACTTATGTGTCGACATTTCGGAGCAAGCTGTGTCGATGCTCTCGATTGGCTGACGATTGACTGACTGACTGACTCGTGTCAGTGCAGCGCTGTTTAATTTATAATAAGACCAGCTTCGCGGAGTTCTTCGATAATCGATAAAATTTCGTTGTCATGAGCGTTGTTGCCGGCTTAGCGAAGCATCAAGCAATCGCAAACGATCCACCAGCTCGTTGGGATCATCCCAATGCACGTAATCGATATTGTTGTCATTTAAGGTCATCATAGCTTGAGATGCATATAAACCTTTTCCGGCCACTTTATCGCTCGACGCATGTGATACTAGGGGCGCGATTATATGTTTATATTTGTGTCCCTTGTTACCGAGTATCGGATTTTGCGGGAGGTACCCGCGTCTGTGAGCATTCGTCGCCAATAGTATACTTTTGTATTTTTGCATATCAGTCTCGGTGTACACAGAATCGTCGGGGATTCTTTTGAATATTAGCTCGTAAAGACCGGGTGTTCCAATGTATCCTGTTTCGCCTATGATTATATTATCGTCTCTGTCCACATCGACACGTTTATCACCGAGCATTGCTCCATCGTTACTAAGACATACACCGTAAACATAATCTATAGTGTTATCTTTTCCACTATTTAGCATAGCCCCCATATATTTTTGACCCAACGGACCAAAATGATCATGTAAAGTTTGTTGTCCTTTGTACGTTCGCAACTGACGTATAACGGATGTCATTATCGGTTTATCAGGGGTTTCGAAAACATTCTCATCATCATCATCAGTGAGTAGATTGTTGATCGGTGAAGGTTCATGTGGTTCCTCATATTGTAGAGCTCCCGTCGATGTAGAAACTATCGAAGGATCATTGAATAGTTTCCGTTTCAGCGGAGTCAATGCGGCTGGTGAAAGTTTCGCCTTACGCTTTATCTTTTTTTCGGGTTTTAATATTACACTCTTTGTTTCTTCGCTTGTACTCATTGATAGTGGCGCAGTTTTAACATCAACGTTACTTTCCACATTAGCTCTGCTTCCCGCGATTTGCTTGAGAGGTTCAATAATAGGTTTAAAGTGTCTCTCCAATGCAGCATTCTCAATAATTCTACCGGTTTTCAAAGCGCGATACTTCTTGCGGATCGATTCGCTCGTTTTTGCAATCTCTTCCGCTACCTTTCCACGATTCTCAATCTTCATGCTACTATTCATCATTGATATATTTGTCTCGTGGACGTTGAAGATGTTACCACGTTGAGGTCGCAACGACGATTGAGCATCTCACAGCACAGCAAAGTCGTTAAATCCTTTCCTATATCGTCCGTTGGTCATTGAGCTGTCCTTATCAATCACTGTGAAACCATATTTATCCTCCCAACATTTGCGACACAATGCACTGAAATCTTCATATGACATGTCGGTATTCACATGATCGTTGTACACATGTTTCAAATTGGTATCATCCTGTTTAAAGAGAATCAGAAAATTTGCATTGTCTCGTATAAGATGCTTGGGTATTTTTGCGTACGTTTGACAGAGATAGAAACAGTCAACGTTCGAATGACGACCCATGGCAAAGTATTCTCTTATGGTATCTTGCTTGTCACATGCCACATCGTCAAAGATAAAAATAGAATTTTTGGACGCTTCGGTCGATTGAATCACGTCGCTGTTATCGGAGAATGTAAAGTATCCAATTTCATCTATCGGTTTCAACAAATTTTCCAAGTAGCGATATTTAGGTTGTTGCAACGATTTTGAATACACGTACAAGTTCTCGAAACGCAGACCGTGCAGACTTTCCAGCAAGCTGATGAGAACATTCGTCTTGCCGCAATTCGAGGGACCGCATATGATGCCGCGTATGGTGTTCGGAAACATGTTTCCATGTCTGCGCGCCTCTTGTCCAATCATTGATTGCGTTCGATTGTCGAAATTTGTCACACGTATCGATGTCGGTTGCTTCACGAATCGCATGTTTCCCCCACGTCACAAAATTGATTATGTTAACGGATCGTTGCGATTGAACTATATATATAGACGCGCCGAGCTTGGAAACGCTCAGTTTAGAAAATGTTGCTCCTTTTGACAGATACTCATGATATTCGAGAGCTAACCTCCGAACAGTTGAAATACATACCGATTGTTTTGTTACGCGATTTTGCAAAGTATATTGGCGATTTGTGGGACAGACTCCCTGAACATATAAGAGTCGATCCAGAGGTTCAGCAGTATCGTCGATGTTTGGAACATTACAATCGTCCGTGGCAGCGAATGCATATCGATGGTCCGGCACCGCTGATCCGGGATTGTAGTGAATGCCTTCAACAAAAGTCAAAGTCAGCAGCGGTCTGTTGAATCGCGCGATAAATGCGCTTCCTATCGAACTACACATTCCCGGATATCAATTTTGCGGTCCTGGAACTCGCTTGGCAAAACGATTGGCTAGAGGCAATCGAGGCATTAATTCATTGGACGCGGCGTGTCGTGAGCACGATATAGCCTATTCACGTAGTAACAGTCTCACTGATCGACACGCGGCAGACAAGATTCTCGCTGTAAAAGCGTGGAAACGCATAACTTCGAAAGATTCAATTCTAGGCGAGAGAGCGGCTGCTGCCATCGTTTGGGCTACCATGAAAGTTAAAACGAAAATCGGTATGGGCATGAAGAAAAAGAAGTCGTCCAAGAAAGCAATCCGAAAACGAGCACTTCCGATAGCAAAACGGGGTGGTATTTTACCAGTTCTGCCATTACTGGGAGTTATCGGTTCACTAGACGGTGGAGCAGCGGGTGTCGCAAAAGCGGTGAATGATGGCAAAGCCGCGCAACGTCACCTGGAAGAATTAAAACGTCATCATCGAGCTACGGAAGGTCGCGCTATTGTTACGTCCTAGAGGAGGAACGCAACCCTTTCGTTCGCGAGTAAGGCGAACCTCGTTCGTACACGCGTATCAGTAAACGGGTCAGGGACCCGACGGGTCCCTTTACTCGGGCACCGACGTACGACGAGCGGTCCGTTTTTCGGTCAGGGACGCGAATCCCTTTACCGGGGATAGGACCATGAGTTGACTGTTGGAAGGGTATATGTGATTTTGAAATTAATTGGAAAAAGAATGAAATATAAACAGATTTATTAAAATAACAAAATGAATTACGGCGCGGTTTAATACAGTTGAGGAATGACTGTGTATGTGTATGTGTGTATGTATGAGAAGTGAAAGAAGGAGGAAATAAAAAAAAAGGTAGGAATATGAGTAAAGAGTTAGTCGGGTGAGGGGGAGCGTGAGTGGTCGGGTGAATTTAAGGGAGTGGATAGTTCGGAGAAGGAAACTGGTGAATAAGATATCGAAGGGGTTGAAGGCGGGGACGCGTGTGTAGGAGAAGAAGGCGGAGTACCAGGGGAAAAACGAGGAAGAAGGTAAGGAGATAGGAGTGTAGGATCTGGGTGATAATCAGTTCCTAACGCTATATTAACTATGGCTCGGAGGTAGTGGATCTGAGACGTAAGTTGGTCTGGATCGCTAATATCAAAAACTGCCTCGAACGTTCGGAAAACGTGGTGGAAGGTTATTCCTATGTTGTAATAATGACCCACTAAAAACGGATTTCAATAATATGGGGAATTAATAAGATGGTGGTAGAAAAGGTAGAAGCAAAAAAAACAGAACTTACTGCTGACTCCTGTTATCCCGAAGGTGAGCAAAAAATAAAATTGTCGTTTGGTAGCTCCTGCTCGGTAGGTTAAGTTGTGCTCGTCCACTTCCTTCCGGTTGTTCAATTATAACACAAACACTAATGCCTTTTGCTGATTTCTTTGAATGTTTGCACAAACTCGGATATATGAATCGTAGATATATTATCTGAATGTCTGACTTGAAATCTAAATTCTGAATGCTCAAAACAGAATATCCGAGTGAGAGTATGACTGCCTTTTTCAGAGTAGAATTAGAAGTAGAAGTAGAAGTAGTGTGTCGCGGAGGCGGATTACCGCGGTTTTTATAGTGATAATCGGAGGCAGAAACTATCAGGGTGGGTAGAGAGATGGCCTTTGAGGAAGTGGTGAATTGGTCTTAGTGGGAAAAAGTCTCAGCCATTAGCAAAGTTAAAAGACATCGTGGGAGGAGACAGTTAGTTTTTGGAGATATGAATATGGAAGGGCTAAAGGGTGGAGCGTGGGTGTCTCATAGTTTTAGGTGGATATATGATTGGCTGAATGAATTAGGCGCGACAAGCGTGGAGGTGGTGGATTCTTGAGATAGAGAAATGTATACAAGTGGCCGGCTGGAAAAATCAAAATGCCGTAAATCAAAGGCTGAGATCAGATTTTACGACTATCAGTGAAGTAAGCTTTGTTGGTTGACTGATAGGGCACATATGGTTTTGGATTGGGAAGATATAAGTTTCAAGTTTTAGAGCAGGAATGCTCTGTGTTGCTTTGTTTTACTGAAGGTTTGTTAGCGCGGAGTTTCAAATTTTTATGGCTAGGACGACGGACACACTTGGCGAACACTACCCAGATATAAACTTTAAACGAAGACGTAGATTTTTACAACAGGGCACTGTTTCCTGTTATGGAATTTTCCCGAATCGCCTTTCATTTGGCGCGACGGCTGTTCGCCAGATGGGTCTGTTTCCTAATTTATATTTATATATGTATATATTCCTATTATAGTTATATTAGGAGAATATAAATCTGTGAGAGGAAAGAATTTTTACTAATTAAATCTACAGGACGTAACACCCCCTGCCTTAGACAAATGTTGGGGCCGCCAACATTTGCCTACGTAGTGTATTGTTAAAATCGTATTAATTGTGTGTAATTGAGTGTAGATTGTAATATAGTCGATTTGATTTCGCAATTAAAATACTCATTTGTAGTGCTGATATGGTCCTTGAGTTTTCACAGGTGTGTTGTTTTATTGCTAGTCAGCGCAAGGTGACAGGCTTCGGATCCTCTTTCCTTTTTAGTCAGGTAGTTCGTGTTTCGGATTGCAGTATGGTTATCCCTTTTTGCGGTTAGAACCTGCTAGGTTGTCTGCTTAAATATGTTACAAAATAATCTGGAAAAAATACTTCGAGGAGATTGACGCAATTATTCGTAAATCATCTGATAAATATAATTAGAAAGAGCTTAATTATAATAATTCGTGTTTGTTTAGAAGGAAGAAAGAGAAGGCGACCATCAAAACCCCTTCCTTCCTTTTTTCGTCCTTCTATATATATATATATATATATATGTATAGAGAAAAAAAAGAAAATAATATTGAAATAGTATCTTATAAAGAAAAGGGAAATTCAGTGTTATACTTTGTATCATCATTATAAATTATTATAAATATTTTCTTTTCTCTCTTTTTTTTTTTAATATTTTTATTACAAAATTTTTATTTATATATATATTTATTAAAATTATATATATATATATTTTTTTCTTTTTTTTTGTATGATGTATAATACGATATATAGTATAAATGCATGTGGTACGTAATACAATATATATGTAACATGTAAGAATATGTGTTAGTGTATAAAAGCATGAAAGTATGTAAAGTGTGTGAGTATATAAAAGTATAAAAGTATATAAGCATATAAGAGTATATAAAAATATATATATATATGAATATATAAAAAAAAAAGGATATATAAAAGAAAGATATATATATGAAAGTATATAATAGGTGTTATTATAAGAGTATATATTCCTTATATTGAGGAAAATGGCCTGTAATTTTTGTTTGTTTCTATAGCGAGGTTTATCGCTGTTAGGTCCCTTTTCAAGTCCGCGAGTCCTATTTGTCCGGGCCGTTCTAAATAGAGGTCAATGTCTGCCCCTGTTTTCCCTACAGGTCGCTTGATCACCATATAACCTATTTCGTTTTCGGCAAGTAGTTTGGTAATCTCTATTGTCTTTTTAGTCCAGCGGGCCGCAGATTCTACGGATCTAACCCCGTATAGTCCACAGCCTATAGCCTGCCATGCCATTAAGTGGTATCGTTGCGGTAGGTTGTACAATTGTGTAATTGGTTTTTTAATGATGCGTCCCCAATCACCCAGGGTGATTACGGCAGTAGAACCACCGACATGGGTAATGGTTCCGCGATACCACTCGCCGCAATCTTTTACTGCCACGACGAGTCCAGTTTTGACTGCGTGCGGAAACATGTGGTACTTCTTCGCGTGTCGTTCCATCTTCCATTTGATCTCGGCTTGTAATTCCGAGACTTCTTCCCGGTTGAACTGGAGTTGTACCCAGAAGAGTGTGGGAGATTCCACGTGGGTGACATATACTGGAAGTCGCCCACGGCACAATTTCTCCGTGTTGATATGTTCTATTGCCATTTCTGCTAAATTGATAACAGTGAAAAAGAAATAATGAGGCTTGCAACGATTGACCTTTATGGTTTGAGAGTGAGAGAGTAAGTAGTAGTCTCCTTTTGAGGGAGTGAAGGACGAAGACTATGATATCCAGTGCTAGTAGTAGGATGTGGTTCGGTGGTAATAGGAGGATTACTAGATCCAGCATTGAGTTCTTGTAACTTGGTGAAACCTTTATTGATTTTGGTGGTCTTCTTCCCGCCGATTAAAATTAATAATTGTGTAAGAGAGTCCCAGAGAGCTCCTATTAAATAACAGGAACACCCATATATTGAGTGTAGTGCTAAACCATGTAAAATGGTGTCCAGTAATAGTTTAATAAACCGAAAAATAAGGAAGATTCCCATTATTCCAGCACTAATGTTGCCGAAAATAAAAAATCGTCCCCAGATTTTGTTCCAAGTTAAAGTGGCTAGTTTTTCTAATGAAGCTTCGTCTAGAAGGTTTGTAAATGATCCTCCATGGATCGTAGCGCTGTGGCCCATCATTGCTCGAGCCATTGTATTGAGAACGGCAGGTCGTTCTGCTGGGAATAAGATGTGATCTTTGAATTCGTCGAGATCCGATTGGCTGTAAATGCCGCTGGTGGCCAGTGCTCCAGGACTGGTGTATTTCCATTCTGGTTTAGTCATAGGTTTCAAAGTTGTTGGCGGAATGGATTTTATCGGATTTGGCATCATTTTGTACCAATCTTCTCCTAATTGGTACATCACAGGTGCCAAGGGGTTGCAGTTGACCTGTGTTCCTTGGCGAAGCAGTAAGTGAGTTTGTGGTGCTAAATAATATGTTTCATTTTCTCTTATTACCGGAAGTTGAGTATAGCAGTTGGGCGTTCGAGCTACTTGAACTTCCACTGGTACACATTTAATGATATGTATTACTTCTCCGGCTAATATCGAAGTATAACCTGATGCTTTCATGAAATGATATGCAAATATATCTGGAGATTGAGTTGCTATCGCCAGTGCGTTCTGTAGCATTTTCTGCTCGAGATAGCATTGCTGATATAACATATTCCTGTAAAGCTGATTTAATTGTGCTCGGAAATGTTTTTCTACATACACGAATTTGGAGTTCATATATGTAAAGATATCTGTGTTTGCCGGGTTGTGTATCTTTTTGAAGATACTCAGGTCAGTGAAGGTTTCAAAGATAAACAGTTTCGGGTGCTCCGTTTTTACTAAGGGGTAACCGCAGGCCTTTACCTCGCTTCTACTTGCTAGAGCGAAGGTAGTATCCTGTGTAGTAATAGAATATACCGTTTGGGATCCGGCATCAGTGCTGTCTTGCATTTTGATAGCGTATCCGTCGAATAAAACTCCATAACTGCTCCCTTTGCATGAATCATCTGGTATGGTATCCCAATAAGTATTTCCTCCTTCGATATCGACGCAATGTGCGGCTTTTAATTCGCAATAAACCCCTGATCTGAGCACCACTTGATTGGCGTTAAGTTTTACCGTTGCACTGTATTCTTGTAATGTAATCTTTACATTTGCTAATACTACAACGCTTGTCCAGCTTCCATAATCGTCGGTGAAAGCGCTTCCATAACATGTACCGTCATTTTCCACTTTTCCCGCCAAAGTTACTGGCCTACTTATAGTTTGATTAATTTTTAGTCCTGATATATATGTGGTTCCTAGTCTAGCTGTGCTATGCCAGTGCATACGTAAGCATTCTTGACGAGACGTTTCCTGAATATATGCGTATTTGCCATTTGCTACGTCCATAGTATGAGAGTGCATTCCACATCTTCTTACAATACGATCTATTTCCACCTTGCATTGTCTTACCATTACAGAATGTAAATCGTTGGCTTGCAATAATTGCAATTTTAATTTGGTGGAGTTGACCTTCTGTGGCGGTATGTCGCATTCTTCGATAGTGAGAAGCGATACGGTGGTTATGTTGGATGAAGCTGAACCGCAATCATATCCGATTATTCCCTTGATAGCGGGAAGATATAAGATGAGAATAAGCAGAATGATCCCACGATGCATCTGAAATTGTGATTATCCTAATCATTAAACTTTATTCTTGTTTACTGGAATGATGTAAGATATCCGAAGTTATTAGGATGAACGATACGGCTGTTCTTTTGCAATTTGATTCTGACATTATTTCTGTTTATTATCTCTAGTACTTCGTGTGGCCCAGTGTATTGATCTCCGAATTTTCCGGGTTTAGGTCCCTTTAATAAGAAGACATAATCTCCCGGTTTAAAAGTCTGAGGATTAATTTTTTTATCGTAATAGCCCTTAGATTTTACTTTAGCGTCAGTCAAATTGTCATTTGCTTGTAATTGCATTTTGTGTAATCGAGTAAATAGTTGTATCAAGTAATCATCATATGTTTTTATTTTGTCGTCTTCGAGTAATGGTTCGTTTGACTGCATTCTCGCGGGTCTACCGAAAACTAATTCGTATGGTGTGTGTTTAGTGCCTTCATGTATGCAAGTATTGTAATTTTGTATTGCTAAGTCTACCCATTCATCCCATTCCTTTTCATTGGTTGCGTATTGTTTCAAATATTCTCCTAGTGCGTGGTGAGATCTTTCCAAGGAACCATTTGATTGTGGATGGAAGGCAGTTGTACGAAACCTTCGTATTCTGTAGTATTTTGCTACTTTCCTTATTAGATCGCTGATGAAATTTCTTCCTTGGTCGGTGAGCACAGCTTTAGGTGGTCCAAAAATAGCGATAAATCTCTTCACAAATTTATCGGCTATTGTTGCAGCAGTTTGATCCGGTAATGGTACGGCTAAGCTGAATTTACTTAGTTGATCTTGCATTGTGAGAATATATTCGTTACCATTTTTAGTACGTGGTAATGGTCCTACTATATCCATGGCAATTTTATCGAATGTCCATCCTGGAGTATCCGTTATTACCATAGGTTGTTTAGTTTTTACTCGGACCAATTTCTTTAACTGGCATTGCAGACATTGTCGAATATGACGTCGGACATCTGATTTCAGATTTTCCCAATAATAATTCTGACGAATTCTGTTGTATGTTTTAGTTACTCCTCTGTGACCTCCTACTGGCGTGCAATGCATTTCCTGAAGTATTGCTTCGCTTATATCTCCTGGTGGATATTTGATCAAGCCTTTGCAAATAATTATTCGTATGGCTGAATCCAAGAATCCTGTCTGAAATTTAGTTTTGATATCGTTCCATGGTACATTCAGAATATATTCGCTCTTGGCTACACTTATACTTGCGAGATTCATACTCTCAGCAGTCTGTCGCAAATTGATTATTGCTTGTGTTATATTTTTAATATCATAGTTGGGCCTTCCTTCTGATCTTCGCTAATCGGTAATATAATGTGATACCTCTTGTTTCTTTTTATAAATTTTGCGATGCTTATTGATAGATTTGTAACTTTCGGCATTTCTTGTCTTTCAAATAATTTATTTCCTCCATCATCCACAGGATTCCCTGAGACATTTGTAAAATATAGCAAATTATCTTTGCGTAGGAAATGTAAATCTCTGGAGTCTATCAAATTGCTTTCTTTGCTTTGTGATTTCGTATTAATTGTTGCAAGTGGTTCGCAGTCATTGTCTTCTTCGTCCGTGTCCTCAGGTAGAGGTTTCGGCGGTAGGTTTTGTTTCTTCGGTTTTACGACCTCTTCATATGGTTCGGCTGTTTGGGTCAGCTGTTTCGCTCGACTTCGGGTCATAATAGCCCGAGAGGCTTCGGTAGGTCCCTGTGCAGAATCCCTGCATTCAGTATTCGTAGGTCCAAGCATATGGACCAAGGCCTCCACTGTTTGTGTTTTTGGTAATTCCATTGTTTCTCCGTCGGTCAGTGGCGAAATATTCTCGAGAGAGTCTACAGTCAGTGCGCGGTCGTCGGAAGGATGCGTGTCGCGAACGTTCTCCTCGGTTGATTCCTCGATATGTGGGTGATCATTTGTGAGATGTCCTTCGTGACCGTCTTCTTCGTGTGATTCTTCAATGTCGCTATCTTCAAGAAGGCGTTGGATAATTTCTGCATCCTTTGGATCATTTGGATTTAATTTGCTTCTTGTATTTATCATCTTGCAATCCTTTGAAGGTGAGTCAATAGGATTCCGTGACAATGCATCCGCATTTACATTAGTTTTCCCGGCCTTATAAACTACATCATAATCATACTCAGATAATTTCAATCTCCATCGAAGTATTCGCATGTTCGCATCCTGAGCGTTCTTAAACCACATTAGAGGTTTATGATCTGTTACAAGAGTGAATTTTCTTCCGTATAAATACGGTCTAAAATGCTTAACACAATATATTATTGCTAAAGCTTCCTTTTCGTAAGTATCATATTTTATTTCATTCTCACTCAGGGTACGAGATGCGTAAGCTATAGGTTGATCCTTATTAATAACTCCTTGAGATAGAATTCCGCCTATGGCATAACCGGATGCGTCGGTTGTTAAAATAAATGATTTTGAGAAATCGGGGTATTGCAGCACAGGTTCCTTACATAATTCGTTCTTTAGTATTGTGAATGATTGTTGTTGTTCTAATCCCCATTGGAAAGGTATTTCCTTTTTTAATAGTTGTGTTAAAGGTCTTGATAATTTAGAAAATTCAGGAATAAATCTCCTGTAATACCCCGCTAATCCCAAAAATTGTTTAATATTTCTTGGTGTTTTTGGTATTGGAAATTCGTGTACAGCTTCTAGTTTTTTAGAATCCGGTTTCACTCCTCCATTGCTAATCACATAACCTAAATAATTGACTTCTCTGCGTAAAAATTGACATTTATCGGGTTGTAATTTTAAATTAGCTTCTTTGAGTCGTTGCATTAATTTTTCGAATTTATGTTTGTGTTCTTCTAGAGATGATGCGTATACTACAATATCATCCAAGTAAACAAATGCTTCCTGTCCTTGTATTCCCGATAAAACGATGTCCATTAATCGCTGAAAAGTTGCAGGAGCATTTTTTAAACCGAAAGGCATACGATAAAACTCATAATGTCCAAAAAGTGTGGTAAACGCGGTTTTATGTCTATCGCGAGGATCCATTTCAATTTGATGGAATCCTGAAGCTAAATCAAATACAGAAAAATATTGAGCTCCACCGAGTTGATCTAGGATGTCGATTATATTAGGTAACGGATAAGCGTCTCCAATAGTTTTATCATTTAATAAACGAAAATCCAATACCATACGCCATCGCTTATTGCCCAATTGATCTGCCTTTTTGGGTACAATCCAAATTGGAGTATTATACGGCGATTGAGAAGGCCGAATAATACTATTGGCTAATAGTTCTTGTACTTGTTTGTCAATTTCTTGTTTGTGAATTTGAGGAAATCTATATTGTTTTGTATTAATTGGATATTCGTCTATAGTCGGTATGCGATGTTGCAGTACGTGCGTCGAAGTCAGTTGTTCTCCAGGCAAATAGAAGCAATCTTGATGAGATTGTATTAATGCAATTATGCTACTATTTCGTTTTTATTTAAATGGTTAAAATCCATTAGGTCAAATAGTCTGTCTAATCGTTCGTCATCATGGTTGTCGGTTGAATTTATTTGGAGAACGTTTGTATGCAACTTTGAATTAATGAAATTGTTATTGAGATAAGTGGCAGTGTCTATATCGCACTGTTGTTTTGTTCCGTCGTATCGTTGAGTCGTGTCAATGTTTCGTCCGTTCGTCAAGAAATCGGCTGCTGCAGGCTTTCCAGCATTTGTAGTTGAGACTGGGAGAGCTAGAACTGTCGTATTGTTATTAGAAGCGTGATTACATTTAAATTCAATTGCATTATTTTGGTCGGAAGATTGTAAAGATTCCTGGTTACGAGGGAAAATTGAAAGATCAATTACTGGCACACAGTTAGCATCATTTATAATATTTTCATTTCTATCTGTATAATTCTCATTGCATTTTTTAATTTTTTGAGTTTTAACATTTTCATAGGAAGCCTTAAATACTCCCTCTTGAGTTTCATTAAATTTTGTACATATCTTTTCAGTTACATTTGAGAAATTATATTCTGGATAATGCGATTGTATTTATCGTGTGACTCTTCTTCGATAATATATATACTTTCATTAGTTTTTAGAGTATTTTCTTAGAGTTATTATATATTTCAAGAGATTTTTCCTCCTGGTTACCCACTTTCTCCCTTGGACGAGGAATCTGGAAATTGTCCCCTTGGTCGGGAGGATCGTGGTTTGGATAGGAGAATTGGGAATTTTTCCTTGAAATCTTATTAAGTCTTTGCCTAATCCTACAAGAAGAGTCGATTCGAACATTTTTTGTTGATTAATTTTTTCTTTTTGTTTAATAGGAGCATGGAAGGTCGCTCCTTGCTCCTTATTCTGAATTTTCGTCACTAGGCGGGGAAGTTGAGACTGATTCCCCTTTTCAAAATTTTTGTTTTCAACATTTCTTGATTCGACAGGGGTTGCGAGATTTTCCTCCGCTGAGTTAATTTGTATATAATTAAATGTACCTTGGCCGTCGCATGATGCCGCATTTCGTGGTTCTCTTTCTTCGCGGTCAAAATATTTCCCCTTTATTTTAGGTTTTTCGTTATCTCTATTATTCTCAATATTTCCATCTTTAATATCGTTATCCTTCTCGTTATCCTTTAAAATCGCGGGTCGTATATTGATAGTTGGTATTAATATTTCTATCTCAGTATCCAAAGAATTAATTACGTTAGTGTAAGCCTTACCGTCAATATTTTTTATTAAGCCGGTTGATTCTACTTCTACACCTTTTCCTATAGTTATCTTGGTAAATATCCCTCTTTAATATGCGGATTTCCGATGCGCACGAAAAACAATGCTTTAGAGTGCGCAGGAATTATTACAGATTCTTGTGAATAAAAAGGAATTTTAGTGGTTAAGACTTCTAAGTGACCTTTTGAATAATCAATTTTAGCTTTAGTTTGTTGAAAAAAGTCGTTGCCTAATATCCCACAAGATTGAATAGGAAAATCATCGGAAATTACATGAAAGTCAACAGGAATTCCCAAAATTATCTTAGTAATTTTTCCGATAGTGTACACGGGTGAATTATTAATTCCGTTTAATTTTAATATATGCGTTGAATCTAAGTCTGGAGTTCCTGAAATGCGAGCTTCTTTAATAAGGTTGGGTCCCGATCCCGTATCTAACATAAAAGTTTCAAAATAACTATTTCCATTTAAACTTAACTGAACAGTAGGCACGCAGCTTTCTTTATTCAAATTAATTTCTACCGGTCTAATTATTGGAGCTCGATTGTTGTGTTTTCTGTTAGTGCAGTCATCACTGGGCGCCCCGATCCGTCGGCTCCCCGGTTCGCGCCCGCCGTCGGGGACCCTTGAAAGTTTCCCTGTTTTTTATGATTATTTTCGATTCTTAAAATGCAATTTTCTATTGTGTGCCCCGTTTCCTTGCAATATCTACATTGATTTGCTAAATCTTGTATTGTAGAATTGGAAATATTTTCCGATGACCGATTTTCGCGACAATTACGAGCACTATGTCCCGTTCTATTGCAGATTTGACAAATAATTTGGACGTTATTTCTCGGAGAATTTCTATTAATAACTTGTCTTTCTCTACATTGAGATGCTTGATGTCCACGTCGCCCGCACCATTGACATACTTCGTTATTAGGAATATTATTCCGATTAGGATTTGAATAACAATTCTTCGCGTTATGACCTGGTTTATTGCACATTTGGCAAATAATATTAGTAAAATTAGAGGAATTACCTCTACAATCTCTAAAGACGTGACCAGGTCTCTGGCAATTTTGGCATATAACCTGCTGATTATTAAGTGAACGGCAATTTTGAGCAGTATGACCGGGTTTAGAGCATATTTGGCATGAGACGAAATCGCTTTGTACAATTTTTACCGGCTTTTGTCCGATAGCTTCTCGGAATCTACATTTATCTGCACTATGGCTCCGTTTTTTGCAAATTTGGCAGACTAAGATTTCGGTCCCCAAGGATTTTGTTGTATTTTGTAATATTAGGTTACATTTATCTGCTGTGTGACCGGATTTCTTACATATTTGACACAAATCTGTATTGACTTGAAAACCTTGCAACCCACGTATTTCGAAAATATCCCGTAATTCTTTTTCAATTCTTAAAGCTTCTTCTACAGTTGCGGTTACATCTAAATTTCTGGTAATTCTTTGCTCTATTTCAGGCTTCAGCCCTCTGATGAAACTGTGAACCAATTCATTTTCTAATGATGTTTTATAAGAGCGATCTATTGCTCCGTTATTCGTGGTTCGGTGTGCCTCTAATATACGTTTGCCTATTGCTTTCGTTCTGTTTGCATATGTGAGTATCGTTTCATCGGCTCGTTGGTAATTTCGTCATAATTCAACTTGTAATTGCATTAAGCTTTTAGAAGAGCCGTATACATGTTTCAAAAAATTTGTTAACTGATTAATCCGCGAGAAATCCTGGTCTTGTACAGAATGACGAGCGTCGCCAGTTAATCTAGTTTGAATTATTTTAGTCAAATATTTTTCGTTTTCGGGCGGTAACATGGACTTTGCTAATTCGCATCCTTCTATAAAATATTTTACAGGTAGATTTTGACCATCAAAGAAAGGAACAGCCTCTACGGCATATCGTAAAGTAGCGGAAGAGTTATTTGTTACTACGTTATCGTTCATGGTTTCTGTGGTTGTAATAAGTTCTAAATTAGATTGTTCTCTATGATTGCCTTGTTCCGTAAGATCTTTTACCGTAAGTTTACTGCTGGGATCAATTTCACTTTCTGTGACAACCAGACGGAAAGAATATAAGGAATTATCAAAAGATTTATACCGCGTAGGTTCAGCGCAAAAACTAGTTTCTTCGACAGATACTTCTGCGATAGGACTCGGGGGTTTATTAGTTCTTTGAGGTGAATGAGTTATACCAAATGCGCTGAGAGAAAGTGGGCTATCACTCAAAATTTTCCGGATAGTTGAAGTATCGACGTCAGATGTAGGAGCAGGAAATGTTTCAGTGGTATTAGTGGTAGTTTGTTGGTTGTGTGGCACGAATGGTGTAGATATATGTTGAGGTTGTTCCGATGATTCTAACTCGCGAGGATGACGAAGTGGTGTATTCTCGACAGCTCCGCGGAAAGTTTTTTCCACCTCGTCTTTATCAGATTTAGACCGCGTATTCATACCCCTTTTCAACAGTCACTCTTATCATCCCGGACGAGCCCCCAAAATTTTGGTATGTTATGTCCTAGAGGAGGAACGCAACCTTTTCGTTCGCGAGTAAGGCGAACCTCGTTCGTACACGCGTGTCAGTGGACGGGTCAGGGACCCGACGGGTCCCTTTACTCGGGCACCGACGTGCGACGAGCGGTCCGTTTTTCGGTCAGGGACGCGAATCCCTTTACCGGGGATAAGACTATGAGTTGACTGTTGGAAGGGTATATGTGATTTTGAAATCAATTGGAAAAAAATGAAATATAAACAAATTTATTAAAATGAGTATAATAACAAAATGAATTACGGCGCGGTTTAATACAATTGATGAATGACTGTGTATGTGTATGTGTGTGTGTATGAGAAGTGAAAGAAGGAGGAAATAGTAAAAAAAAAAAGGAAGGAATATGAGTAAAGAGTTAGTCGGGTGAGGGGGAGCGTGAGTGGTCGGGTGAATTTAAGGGAGTGGATAGTTCGGAGAAGGAAACTGGTGAATAAGATATCGAAGGGGTTGAAGGCGGGGACGCGTGTGTAGGAGAAGAAGGCGGAGTACCAGGGGAAAAACGAGGAAGAAGGTAAGGGGATAGGAGTGTAGGATCCGGGTGATAATCAGTTCCTAACGCTATATTAACTATGGCTCGGAGGTAGTGGATCTGAGACGTAAGTTGGTCTGGATCGCTAATATCAAAAACTGCCTCGAACGTTCGGAAAACGTGGTGGAGGGTTATTCCTATGTTGTAATAATGACCCACTAAAAACGGATTTCAATAATATGGGGAATTAATAAGATGGTGGTAGAAAAGGTAGAAGCAAAAAAAACAGAACTTACTGCTGACTCCTGTTATCCCGAAGGTGAGCAAAAAATAAAATTGTGGTTTGATAGCTCCTGCTCGGTAGGTTAAGTTGTGCTCGTCCACTCCCTTCCGGTTGTTCAATTATAACACAAACACTAATGGCTTTTGCTGATTTCTTTGAAGGTTTGCACAAACTCGGATATATGAATCGTAGATATATTATCTGAATGTCTGACTTGAAATCTAAATTCTGAATGTTCAAAACAGAATATCCGAGTGAGAGTGTGACTGCCTTTTTCAGAGTATAATTAGAAGTAGAAGTAGAAGTAGTGTGTCGCGGAGGCGGATTACCGCGGTTTTTATAGTGATAATCGGAGGCAAAAGCTATCAGGGTGGGTAGAGAGATGGCCTTTGAGGAAGGGGTGAATTGGTTTTAGTGGGAAAAAGTCTCAGCCATTAGCAAAGTTAAAAGACATCGTGGGAGGAGACAGTTAGTTTTTGGAGATATGAATATGGAAGGGCTAAAGGATGGAGCGTGGGTGTCTCATAGTTTTAGGTGGATATATGATTGGCTGAATGAATTAGGCGTGACAAGCGTGGAGGTGGTGGATTCTTGAGATAGAGAAATGTATACAAGTGGCCGACTGGAAAAAATCAAAATGCTGTAAATCAAAGGCTGAGATCAGATTTTACGACTATCAGTGAAGTAAGCTTTGTTGGTTGACTGATAGGGCACATATGGTTTTGGATTGGGAAGATGTAAGTTTCAAGTTTTAGAGCAGGAATGCTCTGTGTTGCTTTGTTTTACTGAAGGTTTGTTAGCGCGGAGTTTTAAATTTTTATGGCTAGGACTACAGACACACTTGGCGAACACTACCCAGATATAAACTTTAAACGAAGACGTAGATTTTTACAACAGGGCACTGTTTCCTGTTATGGAATTTTCCCGAATCGCCTTTCATTTGGCGCGACGGCTGTTCGCCAGATGGGTCTGTTTCCTAATTTATATTTATATATGTATATATTCCTATTATAGTTACATTAGGAGAATATAAATCCGCGAGAGGAAAGAATTTTTATTAATTAAATCTACAGGACGTAACAACTGTATCTCGCACCATCAGACGATTTGTAGGAACTGAGAGTAATAAAAACCGCCAAAAATCTGGGAGGCCAAGGTCCCAAACGACAGAAGAGCGACAATTTGAAGTAGCCCAATCATTTGTTGAAAATCCCAGATTGTCAATTAGAAAAGCATCTCAACAGCTTCAAATGAGTGTATTGTCAATTTCCAAAAATCTAAAGACCATTAAGTTCCACCCCTACAAAATTCATCTCCACCATGAGTTGAATGAGGATGATTTTGACCGCAGGGTGCAATTTTCAGAAGTTATGATGCAAAGAATTAATCAGCAACCGAACTTTTTGCGTAATATCGTTTTTTCAGACGAAGCGTCTTTTGAAATTACTGGTAAGGTAAACCGTCATAATTTTAGATATTGGGACAACGAAAATCCTCATTGGATGCTTGAAGCACATACGCAGCGACCTCAGAAATTGAATGTTTGGGCAGGTCCTTATGATAATCAAGTGTTTGGACCTTTTTTTATAAATGGGAATTTGAACTCAGAAACCTATCTGCAGCTTCTAACAGACCAAATTGTTCCATCAATACAGGAGATTGTTGGTGATAATTTTGATATTTGGTTCCAGCAAGATGGGGCACCGCCATATTATGGGCGCATTGTTCGGAACTATTTAAACGATACTTTCCCTAATCGATGGATAGGTAGAAGAGGAACAATCGAATGGCCACCGAGATCGCCCGACATTGCACCATTTAATATCTTTCTTTGGGGCTATATAAAAAATAAAGTTTATTTCACTAAACCTCGTAACTTGGATGAGCTTCAACAACGGATCATAGACGAATGTGCTGCAATACCTCCAGAAATGATAAGGAGTGCGACTGACAATTTGTACGTTCGTTTAGCACACTGTCAAACGGTCAATGGAGAACATTTTGAACATCTCTTGTAATCTCAGGCCGAGTTACAAGATGCTTTGCCTTCAGTGGCCGGGACTAACTGAACCTTGCCTTCAGTGGTCGGGTTTGAGACACCTTGCCTTCAGTGGTCGGGTTTGAGACACCTTGCCTTAAGTGGCCGGGTTCCGAAACGCTTTACTTTCAGTAGACTTCACGAACAGTGAAGTAACGTAAAACGCATAATTTTGAAAACAAGGTCAAGGTTGAAAACCATATTCGAATGTAAAATTTTTCAATCTTGACACTTTTAGGTCAAAAGTATGGATTTTCAGTCCTAAAAAAGTCCGGTTAATCTTAATAATAATCTTAACTCACGACCTTGAGAATAAGGACAAGGTCACGGCTGAATGTCCCTCGTTGACCTCTACATTCTTATTCTTATGCGTAACATTGCTCCCTAGCAGGTGCATTTTCGAAGATATTCGCGTTTTCAGCCTAAAACAAACTTAGACCTTTATGTGACCTTCAGAGGTCAAATTTGACAGTATTCAAGGACATGTCCGAACGTAAAATTTTCCACTCTTTTCATTTCTGGGGTCAAAAGTATGGAGTCCCATTTAAAAAAATTGACCTAACCTTGAAATGATCTTCAAGGTCATTGTCGAGGTCAAATCCAAGGTCACCGTCAGATAGCCAGGAAAAAATCATAAAAACTCTGTACTTCGCATTTTTTCTAGGACCCATATTTTTCGAGTCATTCTGCTCTTCCGGGACTTTTATAACACCCTGTATATAGGGGGTGCGGCAAAAGTACCAGACCAGTGAAATATCTCGAAAATAAGATATTTTAAAACAAAATGTTTAATTTCAAGTCAAAGGTCAAGGTCACCTTTGAATACATTTTTTTATTCCCTGCAACTTTTATCGAAGAAGTTTCCTACGATAACAAATATTTCAAGATTTATCCAGCTATACCGTAACTTATGGAAGTGTAAAGTCTTATTCCGTCCAAGTTTTCATCATTTTTATATGAAGTTATTTTTATAATTAAAATTCTACAATTAATTTTAAATTCTATCTTCATAGTTAATTTCTCTCAGAGACAAAGCGGAACAGTTAGAAACATTAAAATAAACGATAAAATGATATATATTGTATAATAATATAACAATAATATATAATAAATATGGTCTACCCATATAAACACTGGCCCACCTGTGGCCCACCCGCATGAATAGTTCTGGCGCTGTTTATGCTTGCGAGCACGATGTTATGTAAATATACATATCACAAATTGGTTTACTTGTCGCGACATCTTTCCAGGAATTGCGGCTTGATAATATCATAGAACATCGTTTTATTGAAGCAACTCGGTTTTTGAATAATCGTCTGCAATATAAGAACTGATTCGTTAATATGTCTGTATACGTTGTTGCTCCTATTACAGTGATTGTTTCCTAACTATGAATATAAAAAGATGATAATGATACGTTGCCGAGATAGATAATACGAGTCTGGAAGACTACATGTCTAGAAGACGACTGATTGCGAAAGGCCCACACAGGTTCTTTTTTCGAATGGCTGTGTCATCGGTATAAATGTCGCGTGGAAATCTCCGAGAGTGAATGCCGCGTTACTTTAGCAGATTAATAATAGACTAGCGTACTCTTGGTGTGTTAAAACGGATGTTATTGTCAGTACACCAAGCGGATGTAGTTTGTAATTAATTAATTCATTTATGAATAAATTAACAAACATGTAACGTGACCATGTTCTCTTTTTATTTTTATTCTGTCTTGGTCTGATTCGGATATACCAATAACCAATTTATTGCTTAACCAAACTCAAAATGAGAAAAAATAAGTATTCGTAAGCAAATAAAAACAATTGGAAAACTTTGAAAATTTTTCGTGCTTCAGAAATACACTTTTTGTCCCAAAAGTAATCGGAATGGCTTTAGAAAAACAAAATAGTTAAGAAATCTTGATAAAAATCATGTTATTTATTCGAAATATTCTCCTTCAGCAGAAATACAATGATTTGCACGTTCAAAAAGTGCATCAAATAACTTTTTTATGTCGCTGATTGAAATGGTGTTGAGATTAGAGGCATGCAAACCGCATTTTCACTCCCGCCCGATCTCGCTCATAAGGCGTAGTCTCGAGAGTCATGCTCCCGGGAATACGAAGCTCGAGACGGCGGGACTCGTGAGTCCCGACTCCCACCTCCAAATTCTCTTTCTCTCTCTCGCGTGTGCGCGCAAGAGATTCTTTCTCTATCCGTCGCTCTTTCTCTTTCTCTCTCTCTCTTTTCTCTATGTATATGTGCGTATATGCAACATGTGTGTGTGCGTGCGCACGCGTGTGCGTGTATGTGTGTGTGTGTGTGGAATATTGTTATATAGGGTGTCCCATTTAACCTGACAAAACGTAATATCTGGAAAACTACATGTCGGATCAAAAAAAGTGAGTAATGAAATTTGTTCGCCTCGAAGGGGGACATCCAATGATATCAAACTCGACCTCCTACCCCACTCCCGGAGGTGGGAGTGGGGGGAAACTTTGAAATCTTAAATGGGAATCCCAATTTTTATTGCAGATTCGGATTCTACGCCACAAAATACGTAAGTTTCGTTCGAAACTTTTTTTTTTATTCGTGATAGATGGCGCTGTAATCGCAAAAAATTAGATTTTCTGCAATTCTCCAGAAATGATCATTGGATTGAAAAATAAAAAAATACCTGTTCAATATTTTTACAAATATTTTAAAAAAACATAATAACAGTTATTCCCCCCTATCCCCTCGGGGTAGGGTGGGGTAGGGTAACGTTCAAATCTCAAATGAGAACCCATATTTTTCATTGCAGAATTAGATTTTACGTGAAGTTTTTATGGAAACAATTTTTTTCTTTCATGATAGATAGCGTTGACTTTTTCCGAGGAACTACTTTTAGCGTTACCCAGGAACAACGACGAGGACGTAGTAGCTTTCTGTTCCCTTCGGGGTGCTTGTTTTAGGTGAGTCCCCTCGCCTCTCACCATCGGGGTGCTTGTGTTAGGTGAGTCCCCTCGCCTCTCACCATCGGGGTGTTTGTGTTAGGTGAGTCCCCTCGCCTCTCACCATCGGGGTGCTTGTCTTAGGTGAGTCCCCTCGCCTCTCACCATTAGGGTGCTTGATTCAGGTGAGCCCCTTCACCTTCCACCATTTAATTAAATTAAATGCTCAAAATGATGACCTTGAACTTCAATGCACTTGTTGATTCGTGCTTCAAATGCCTGTACGCATTTCATAAGTATGTCTGGTGTAATTGCGGCGCAAGCATCCCTTATTCGTTGCATCATGTTTTCGCGAGTAGTAGGTGTTTCTTTATAAACGGCATCTTTTAAGTAACCCCACAAGAAAAAATCTGGGGAGGAATCTAAGGTCTGGCGATCTGGCTGGCCAGTTCACCGGTCCTCCTCTACCGATCCAGCGATTATTGTAATCCCGATCTAATACCTCACGTGCTACTAACGAATAATGTGTTGGACAACCATTATGTTGAAACCACATGTTTTGTCGCACTTGTAAGCTTAAGTCTTCGAGCAACTTTGATAGTTCTACTTCAAGAATGTTTCGGTATTCGTTACTATTCAAATTGCCGTCAATAAAATATGGTTCGATAAGTTTATCACCAATTATTCCACACCAAACATTAACCGACCAAGGACGCTGATGATTTACTTCACGAATCCAGTGTGGGTTTTCTACACTCCAATAATGCATGTTATGGCGGTTAACTTTACCATGGTTTGTAAAAGTTGATTCATCAGAGAATAGCACACGAGCAAAAAAGTTCGGCCTCATTTGTATTCTCTCGACCATTGACAAAACGTTAGTCTGTTTTGAAAGTCATCGCCAGTTAATTCCTGATGCAAGGACACATGATACGGATGAAATTTATGGAACTTCATAATTCTCCAAACACTCATACGAGGGATTCCTGATTGGTGCGAAATTTCTCGGACGCTCGCATGTGGATTATGAGCTACTGCAGCTAGTACTGATATTTAATTATTTTCTTCACAAACAGTAGCTCTACGCGTTCTTTTCTTCAGTTGTATACTTCCATCCGTACAAAACTGTGTAACAACTCTAACGAAAGAAGAATCGTGATCGTACTCTTTTAGGAAAACGCTCAGCATACAAATTGACAGCATCGTCAAAATTTCTCCTACATTCGCCATAAATGAAAATCATTTCAATTTTTTCTTGCACAGTTATATAATCCATGATGCAAAGTCAGAAGAGAATGATAGTGGCATGGAACACTCTTGTCGTGGCCTTCGCGCCTGATGCACTAAGGCCGGTTAGGTTTCGGGTTCGTTCGTGGTCTTAGGGATTGGGATCCCGAGCTTCGCTGGTCCAGGCGAGATAGAAGTAGTCGGTCGTATAAAAGAAGGTGGTGTTTATTTGTTCCTCCTTACACTTGCGTTTACGTACTAGCGTGGAAGGACGGACCCGGATTTATACGTAACTAACGAGACGCTCAGTTCTCGGTTCAGTCTTCCATCTATCTGCTCTTCTTTTTCGGCTCCAGTCTTATATATCCTGGTGCCTTTGGTATGACTGACACAATAACCTACTTTCGTGATCTCAGTCAGCAGAGTTGCAAGTTTATGTATTACAACTTTATAGTGTCAGCACTCTAACCGAATTGTGTAAGGCGTGCTTACTAACTAACTGCAGCGTAAGATGGAATAATTAGGACGCGGCTACAACACTCTTCAAAAATTGATTAAGCACCTTTCCTGATTAGAAAGGTAAGTGTCTAATAATGATCGTCTCTTAAGTTGTATGGGCGCGGACGATGGAGAGATGCCATTAACAAATTAATTATGCAAAATCACCCCGATGGTGAGAGGCGAGGGGACTCACCTAAAACAAGCACCCCGAAGGGAACAGAAAGCTACCACGTCCTCGTCGTTGTTCCTGGGTAACGCTAAAAGTAGTTCCTCGGAAAAAGTCAACGCTATCTATCACGAAAGAAAAAAATTGTTTCCATAAAAACTTCACGTAAAATCTAATTCTGCAATGAAAAATGTGGGTTCTCATTTGAGATTTGAACGTTATCACCCACCCTACCCTGAGGGGATGGGGGGGAATAACTGTTATTATGTTTTTTAAAAATATTTTTGAAAATATTGAACAGGTATTTTTTTATTTTTCAATCCAATGATCATTTCTGGAGAATTGCAGAAAATCTAATTTTTTGCGATTACAGCGCCATCTATCACGAATCAAAAAAAAGTTTCGAACGAAACTTACGTATTTTGTGGCGCAGAATCCGAATCTGCAATAAAAAATGGGGGTTCCCATTTAAGATTTCAAAGTTTCCCCCCAACCCCACCCCCGAGAGTGGGGTGGGAGGTCGAGTTTGATATCATTGGATGTCCCCCTTCGAGGCGAACAAATTTCATTACCCACTTTTTTTGATCGGACATATAGTTTTCCAGATATTACGTTTTGTCAGGTTAAATGGGACACCCTGTATAATATTGTTATAAAAATGTGTATAATGCATGTTTCTTTTATACAGTGTGTTATAAAAGTCCCGGAAGAGCAGAATAACTCGAAGAATATGAGTCCTAGAAAAAATGCGAAGTACTTGATTTTTATTATTTTTTCCTGACTATCTGTCGATGACCTTGGATTTGACCTCGACAATGAACTTGAAGGTTATTTCAAGGTCAGGTCAATTTTTTTAAATGGGTCCCATACTTTTGACCCCAGAAATGAAAAGAGCGGAAAATTTTACGTTCGGATATGACCTTTAACACTGCCAAATTTGACCTCTGAAGGTCACATAAAGGTCTAAGCTTGTTTTAGGCTGAAAACGCGAATATCTTCGAGAATGCACCTGCTAGGGAGCAATGTTACGCATAAGAATAAGAATGTAGAGGTCAACGAGGGACATTCAGCCATGACCTTGCCCTTATTCCCAAGGCCATGAGTTAAGATTATTATTAAGGTCAACCGGACTTTTTTAGGACTGAAAATCCATACTTTTGACCTAAAAGTGTCAAGATTGAAAAATTTTACGTTCGGATATGACGTTTCCAACCTTGACCTGTCAAACACACTATCAAACGGTCAATGGGGAACATTTTGAACTTCTCTTGTGATCTTAGGCCGAGTTACAAGATGCTTTGCCTTCGGTGGTCGTGACTAACTGAACCTTGCCTTCAGTGGTCGGGTTTGAGACACTTTGCCTTCAGTGGTCGGGTTTGAGACACCTTGCCTTCAGTGGTCGGGTTTGAGACACCTTGCCTTCAGTGGTCGGGTTTGAGACACCTTGCCTTAAGTGGCCGGGTTCCGAGACGCTTTACTTTCAGTAGACTTCACGAACAGTGAAGTAACGTAAAACGCATAATTTTGAAAACAAGGTCAAGGTTGAAAACCATATTCGAATGTAAAATTTTTCAATCTTGACACTTTTAGGTCAAAAGTATGGATTTTCAGTCCTAAAAAAGTCCGGTTAATCTTAATAATAATCTTAACTCACGACCTTGAGAATAAGGACAAGGTCACGGCTGAATGTCCCTCGTTGACCTCTACATTCTTATTCTTATGCGTAACATTGCTCCCTAGCAGGTGCATTTTCGAAGATATTCGCGTTTTCAGCCTAAAACAAACTTAGACCTTTATGTGACCTTCAGAGGTCAAATTTGACAGTATTCAAGGACATGTCCGAACGTAAAATTTTCCACTCTTTTCATTTCTGGGGTCAAAAGTATGGAGTCCCATTTAAAAAAATTGACCTAACCTTGAAATGATCTTCAAGGTCATTGTCGAGGTCAAATCCAAGGTCACCGTCAGATAGCCAGGAAAAAATCATAAAAACCAAGTACTTCGCATTTTTTCTAGGACTCATATTTTTCGAGTTATTCTGCTCTTCCGGGACTTTTATAACACCCTATATATTCTGGAAATATAAATAATAAAAACTGTAACATTGAATAAAATTTGTAACACTGCCTTTTATTTTATGCAATACTTTTTTTTATATAAATAAAACAGTTTATAAGAAATACATAAAAAACTAAAATATATCTAAACTATAATTCTAAAAGATGACTAAAATATATTTAATATTATGTTACGTCCTGCGGACTCCTCACAATCTAGACTGCTTTTATAAATAAGGAAAATTGAATTTATTATTGCTTATTATATAGTCGGATGCGCTCAGACATATTACCACACGACGCGATCTTTGGAAGTTTCGATGCTCTGGAACTACTAACAATCTTAAACCAACTTCCATCTTTTTTTTTTGTTAACACAGAGGAAACCCATCATGGGTACCCTCCGCCTTCTGGGAGAGGCAGAGGGTTATGTGATACTCTTACTCACTAAAACCTCTGCGGGATATCTACCAGTCGGACCGAGATGGGGGGAGCCAGGGGAACTGCGTCAGCATTCCTTCCCCGACACCCCGGCCCCAGGGCTCGTTTGTCGAGCCCCACGCCCACGTGCCGCGCCCCCTTGTCCCTGAAGACAGGTTTCAGGGCGCGGCGCCCCAATCGGCTAAGCCGACCGGGTTGGCCTTGCGGTTACAATTATGGGAGAGAAGGGACATGCCTATCTTCCCTTCCCGCCCATTCGGATTACCCTACTCCGGGGGGGGCGGGGGAGCGTGGCCCTTTCCCAGAGGGCCTCGCTCCCCCCCTTTCTACCCTCTACCGACGCGCGAGGGAATGCGGGCGGAGGTTCTCAGCCCCCTCCCGACGTCCCTCCTCCGCACGTCCGAAGTCGGCCCCGAGGCGACCGAGGGGGCAGTCTCCGGAGAACCGTTCGCCGCTCCTCCTCGGCCGGCGCCACCTCAGGGCCGCTACCACCTCCCGGGGAGCGCCGCCTTCTACCCCTCCGCAACCTGCGGTTGGGGTTAGGCTGGCGCTCCCACTCGGCGGCCTTCTTCTGGGACATAACGTCCTTGCAGAAGGTAGCCGCCGCCCTCCATGCCTCCTCGCTCCCGCACATGGCGCGAACCATGCGCGGAAGCGAGAGGTCCTCCATATTGCACCCCATTGTCCGGGCCAGGACCCGGCGCTCTTGGCTCCACGCCTCGCATTCTGCGACGGTGTGCCGCGCCGAGTCCTCCGGCTCCGGGCAATGGTGGCACTCGGTGGAGAGTTCTTTCCCTATTCGGTGCAGGTACCTCCCAAAGCATCCATGCTCGGTCAGCACCTGCACCATGTAAAAGAAAAGTCCGCGCCCCCTCCTGCCCACCATTTCCGGTAGACAGGGGCGGACAGCCTCGGCCGTCTGGCGACCGAATCCTCGCGGATCGGCCAGTTCGGCCGACCACTTGTCGAGTATCCGGTCACCGGCCTGGAGCTTCAGGGCTCTCAGGTCCCTGGCCGATGGTCCTTCTCCCCTTTCGCGGAGCTCCTTTATGCACCAATACAGGAGATGCCTCTCCTCGGCTAGGAGCTCCACCGGGGGGAGCCGGCCAGAGCGGCCACCGCCGTATACGAGAGTATTGCGTACCCTCGAATCGCCTTCACTAGGACCGACCGCGTGGCCTGCCGGAGCAGGTCCCTGTTGCGGCGGTTCCCTAGGAATCAGGGCGCCCATATAGGCACCCCGTATAGGGCGACCGAGAGCACAACGCCTACGTATAGGCAGCGTGCCCGCCATCCAGGGCCCCCTGGGTCTGCATGAGGCCAGCCAAGACCGTGCCCATCTTGCGGACCCGGGGGGCTAGGCGCCTGAAATGTGGTCCGAAATCCCACCGGCTGTCCAACGTCAAGCCCAGATAGTTCATTGTGGACTTGACGCTGACGCGGACACCGTCCACCAGGACCTGGACCCGTCGCGGCCTCCCCTGACCCCGTCCATGGAGGAGCATGGCTTAACCAACTCCTATTTCCCACGCGCTTAGTTAACGATAACGTATCACGACATCCTTAAAAATACCGATATTTCCTTCTTAAGATAGCTGCCACGTTTTTTTAAACAAGACTCTCGAAATCCTCTTATTGCTACATGCATCTTATCTCCTACAAAATTATCTTAAAGATACTGCAACGTATTCTTAACCCCCACCTCTAAAAAACATTCGAAGAACAGTCCTATGACCACATTTGGGCATGAAAATTAGATTTCTGGAACAATTCCCTAAAACCCCACTTTCTCAACCGAGCTGACGTTTTGAGAAAAGCCAAAAGGCCAACTCACTTCTCGACCGATCCGCAGCCAGGACAGAAGCTTCTCTCAAGCACCCCTTCAGGGTCTCCTAACAATCTAACCTACTAGTGGCTTAGACAGATCAGTATTACTTCAGTCATTAATTATTCTGTGTAACGATCTCGTGCATTCTTGAAGCATTGCCAGCGACCCTGCCGAAACCAGCTTCCTATTCTTAGCGCAAAACTTGAGTCCATCCTCACAGACACCCAGCAATTACACTTTTCATTGTCGACTAAGATCAAAGAACCAGTAAGTTATTTATATTTTCTTTTACCTGAGTGCCCCTTTCTTTTTATTTTTCGCCTTTTCTTCTCTCTCTTTTCTTTTCCTTTCCTTTTCCTTTCTTTTCTCTATCTTCCTTGGCATTCCTCCTTAATTGTAAAATCCGATGTCAGTGGCAATCTTTTCGATCACAGTCGGACATAACGAACACGGAATTTTGCTCAGACCGCGATTGTTTATACACACACACATATATATATTGCGACGTGATTTTCTTTTCGCCGTCGGCAAATTGCCGTCGGCCCACGCGCCCCGGCCGTTCATACTCGCACCAAAGTGTTGCGCGCCAGGTGCAGCGGGCTGCACCGATCACCAACACGAAAACGAAATAATTAACGATCGGCCGCTACGCGAGAGTTCGACGGACTCGGTAGCTTCTTAAGATTTTGAGTCGGTAGACGGGGGGTTCGGTCGGAAATTCGGGAAGTTATCGGGAAACAAAGAGTGGCACTGAGCGTTTGGATTATCTCACTTTTATTGTCACGGGAATCGGTACCGTCCGACCCCTCGATACGATGCACCTCGCTGCGTTCTCTCGCGAGTTCGAGACTTACTCTGCGCTCACAAATAGTCCGAGACACGGTACGCACGGGACACCGAAAGAGAAAAACAGGTAGACGGTCTTACACAGTCGGGAACCTCCCGGCGGCGTGGTCCTTCATCCTCCTTCCTCCGCTCGCTCTGGCGCAACGCAGCCACCGACGATACCTCCTTGAGTGAGTAGAGCACAAATCCTTTAACTCTCGCTAACGGCAAAACGAAACTCTTTTTCGCAGCGATATTCGATAGCTAATTATAGGCGATCCTTAATAGTCGGAAGCAGACTGGCGATATCAGAAAGAGCGAAAGCGGTAATCCTCTCTTTTATTTGCGCAAAACAGCTCTCTTCCTTTCTTCCTTGTCTTTCCTTTGTTTTGTCTAGAGGCTTTTCTCTCCCCGTTCCTCGTTTTATCTCCCAGTACGGGAATCCTTCCGCGGATCTTTGTTTTCGATCCGCGGGACGGATGCTCGGTCTCAATCTCGCTCTCTCTCTCTCTCTCTCTCTCTCTCTCTCTCTCTCTCTCTCTCTCTCTCTCTCTCTCTCTTGCGCTTCCGCTGTCTTCGCGTGCGCCTAGGCCAGGTTTTTCTCGCACTCGGTCACGTGTCGAGCATGGGAGCGACGGTATTTTCGCTCGATATTCCTACTGGCCTGTGGACAACGAAAACGGCAACGAGAATCTTTTGAGGCGATACGGGAGTCGATAATAAAAAAAAGATAATGGGGAGCATTCACCTGAGGTGGCTGTCCGGGCGATGGTGACGTCCTCTTTTCTCTCCTGGCTCCTCCGGTCTTGATGGTCGGCGCAGGAGGTCTAGGGGCACAAAGCTCGGGGACACGGGACCGTCACACCTGTGCGCTCTTACTACTAATAATAATAACTAATCACGATTTCGGGGGAGGGTCCTTTGTAATTCGCGCAATCCTTAGGATCTCTCCCCCCCCCCCGCCTCGCGGTATAGGGTTCGCCATATTGTGACGGGCGCCTCCGCGGCTGCCATGTCACAATATATTAGGAGCGCAAAATAGTTCTGAGCCCTAGATTTCATACTACTGAAACCACAATTTAAATTGCATTAATTTTCCCGCCCTCTTGCGGTTTTAAAGCACTGACATTTGGTCTTTCGAAACATCGTACGATTTGGCGTTTGATGCACATAACCTTAAAATCAACAGTGTTCACGATGGCAATAACAAAAGAGCATATTCGATTTTCCATCCACTTCGCGTTTCATCTGAAGAAAAATGCTGCTGAAGCCATTGAAATGATCTGTGTTGCATATGGAGAGAACGCTGTAAGTTATGCTACGTGTAAAAGGTGGTATCAAAAATTTCGCCAAGGAGATTTCAGTCTTAAAGATGAACCGCGTGCTGGACGCCCTCAAAAGATTGAAACGGACGAACTGCAAGCATTGTTGGATATAAACTCTGCACAAACTGAAAAGGAGCTTGCAGAGCAACTTGGCATTACGCGACAAGCCATTTCCACACGTTTACATGCAATGGGAAAAGTTCAAAAGGAAGGCAGATGTTCCGCATGCACTGTCCGAAGACAACAAAAATGGACGGCGTGACACGGCACTCACTTTGCTTTCAAGGTTCCGGAAAAAGGATTTTCTGCACCAAATTATTACAGGTGATGAAAAGTGGATACTTTATGATAATCCGAAGCGTAAAAAATCATGGATTGACCCTGGTCAACCTTCGACATCGACGCCAAAGACCAATATCCACGCCAAGGAGGTTTTGCTTTGCATATGGTGGGATTGGAAAGGTGTATTGTATTACGAGTTGTTACAGCCGGGTGAAACAGTAACGGCAGATCGCTATCAGCAACAATTGAGCAATTTGAACGATGCGTTTGAAAAAAAGAGGCCATTTACTGGCAAAGGACGTCGTACAGTGATACTGCTTCATGACAATGCCCGACCACATGTTGCGAAAGTGACTCAGGACCATATCTTTGCGTTAGGCTGGGAACTTCTCCCGTACGCGGCGTATAGCCCAGACATGGCGCCTTCCGATTACTACCTATTCCGGTCTCTGCAGCATTTCTTGGCTGATACACATTTTGTGACACTTGAAGAGATACGAAAATGCATTGATGACTTTATCGCCTCGAAGCCGGTGAGCTTCTACCATCAGGGAATTCGCAAGCTGCCTGAAAGATGGCAAAAGGTCATCGATGCAAACGGGGAATATTTCGTTGATTAATATAGTATTGTTTATTTTTAAATAAATTTTGAATTTTGTAAAAAAGGCTCAGAACTTTTTTACGCTCCTAATATATACACGTATACATTATAAAATCTTAAAAATTTTATTTCATTGTGAACTTCCACCTAATCATCAATAAAACAAGTTATTTGTAATTGTAAGCCAATCACGTTTTCCAACTAATTATTCTCAACTAAAATTCTCCCTTCCCTCAACTGTCGCTCACGGTCCTATCCCAGGTAAAAGGATTCAGTTCCTTGACCTAAATAAAGGATCACCGATGTACGTCCGCGCCGGATAAAGGAGTCATTCCGATCCTTGATCTGCACCGCAGACTTGCGAGTACGTCGGAGCTTGTGAAAGCAAGCGTCAAGTTGCGTTCCTCTTCCAGGACGTAACAATTAGTTATCTTATTTGTTACAGAAATAAGACGACAAATAGCGGAACATATGACGTCTTTTTATATATAGTCATATTTTATTCGACTATTGGCTTTACCTAAATGATGTCCATATCGAAAATCTGCTATCTTTTATTATTTTATATTTTATTTTTAGACGTCTATGTACTACCTGGGTAGCGAAGACGACAGGTCAAGTAACACAAGGTGAATGGAGATTTAGTTTAAATAATGTAAATAATTTATTGGGTATAGGAATAAGTTTCTGCCCTTTTTAGAAAAGTACCGCTAGTATCGGTACTAATTTCGTGTTTGATGGAACGGCTATACTTGTGTTTTGAAGGTGTATTTGTGAGCTTTGAATCGCAGTAGTAGACATTCGTTTGAAGCGTCATTTTTTTTTGCATCGAAAATGGCAACATTTACCCCAACGAAGCAGCATTTGCGGGAAGTTTTACTTCATTACTATATTCTGAAGAAAGGAGCTGCTGAAACGCATCGAATGCTTGTTGATATTTACAGCGATCATGTTTCGTTTAGTACTACGTGTAAAGAGTGGTTTCGGCGTTTTCGAAGTGGTGGTTATGACATGAGCGACCTAGAACGCGAAGGGGCATTTAAAAAATTCGAAGATGCACAACTGTAAGATTTACTCGAAGAAGATCCAAGTCGAACGCTCGAAGGTTTTTCAAACGAGTTAAATGTTGATAGATCTACCGTCAGGAAACGTTTACATGCGTTGGGAATGGTCCAAAAATCAGGAAATTGCGTGCCACATCAATTGAAGGAGAGAGACATTGAAAGACGTCTGGTGATGTGCGAGATGCTGCTTCAAAGACAAAAAAGGAAGGATTTTCTGCATCAAATTGTCACTGGCGATGAAAAATGGATCTACTACGACAACCCCAAATGACTGAAATCACGGGTGATGCCAGGTGAACCAGGTCAGCTCCAAAACGGAATATCCACGGTTCGAAAGTTATGCATCTGGTGGGATCAGAAGGGTGTTATCTTATTACGTCCTAGAGGAGGAGCGCAACTTCTCCGTTCGCCGGAAAGGCGAGCCTCGATCGTACACGCGTGCCAGGGAACGGGTCAGGAACCCGAGTCCCTTTACTCGGTCTCTGACGTACGACGAGCGGTCCGTTTTTCGGTCAGGGACGCGAATCCCTTTACCGGGGATAGGACCATGAGAGACAGTTGAGGAAAATAGGGTAGGCAGGTAATTTTAAAATCAATTAGGTGAGAAAAATAAGTCGAACAAACAAATTTATTAAGCTAACAAACGGTACGGTATATTTTAATGATAACGAATTACAATTACGCGGTATATATATATGTACGTGTGTGTGCTTTAGGGAGAATGGGGAAAGAAAGGAAAACGAACGTAGAGGATCAGTCGGGTGAAGGGGAACGAGAGCGGTCAGGTGAATTTTGAGGAGTGAGTTGCACGGAGAAAGAAATAGGGGAATAGGATACCGAAGAGGTTGAAGGCGTAGACGCGCGTATAAGAGAAGAAGGCGGAGTACCAAGGGAAAAATAAGGGAAAAGGTAAGGGGGTAAAAATGCAGGATCTGGGTGGTAGTCAGTTCCTAGTGCTACGTTAATTATCGCGCGGAGATAGTGGACCCGAGATGCTAATTGGTCGGAACCGCTGGTGTCGAGAACCGACTCGAGCGTACGTAAAATTTGGTCGATGGTTATCCTTATATTGTGATAATGATCCATTAAACTGGATTTCAATAATAAGGGTAATTAATAGAATGGTGATAGAGAAGGTAAATAATAAAGAAAGTAAAACTTACTGTTAGTTCCGACGTGGTGAGAGAGAGAGAGAGAGAGAGAGAGAGAGAGAGAGAGAGAGAGAGAGGAGAGAGAGAGAGAGAGAGAGAGAGAGAGAGAGAGAGGAGAGAGGGGGAGGGAGAGGGGGGAGGGGGGGGGGAGGGGGGAGAGGGAGAGAGAGGGAGAGAGAGGGAGAGAGAGGGAGAGAGAGGGAGAGAGAGGGAGAGAGAGGGAGAGAGAGGGAGAGAGAGGGAGAGAGAGGGAGAGAGAGGGAGAGAGAGGGAGAGAGAGGGAGAGAGAGGGAGAGAGAGGGAGAGAGAGGGAGAGAGGGAGAGAGGGAGAGAGGGAGAGAGGGCGAGAGGGAGAGAGGGAGAGAGGGAGAGAGGGAGGGAGGGAGGGCAACCAAAAGAAAATTGCTGCTGGCTGCGTGGGTGTGCAACTGGCTCAGTCGCTCCTTGATTTCCAATTCGGCAATAGTTATGTTACACACAACTCTGTTCTCTTTTTTGGGCAGCGGATAATAATTAAACTGTGAAAGACGTAACTCCACGTCTGCATGCCTATAAACTTCGAAAATCAAAAGAAAGATATCTGAACTCGGATGCTGGTCAGGCGAATAATGTGCTAACCTTTTCGTTTTACTTAATACGTCACCTCAGTTGAGAGGATGAGGCTGTGGAAATTGTGAACTTTGTTGTTAACATTTTCGGAGGTGGGAGTTTAGAATTGAGTCAGGGTCTAAGGTCTATGTCCATCTATTAGATCTTTGTTGTTAACATTTTCGGAAGTGGGAGTTTAGAATTGAGTCATGGTCTAAAGTTTATTAGAACTTTTCCAGAGGCGGGATTTTGGAGTTGCGTTGCATTGTTGTAAAGGATGGAGTATCTATGGCGATAAGAGATTTCGTCATCCCGTTAGGTTTAGTGAGAATTATTGAGTAATATGACGGGACGTGGAAAAGTTATGAGTTCGTGAGGATGTGACTCAATGGATTTTCCTGACAAACAACTAGAAGACTTTAGTCTAGGGGGAGATAAAGAAAAAAGAGAAATCGGTGTGTGATGTCATCGTGTTCGAAGGGTCGCGAAACATGTTTGTTGCATCTATCATTTAAAGTGCCAATTCGCTCTATTTATAAAAGATCTAGAACACGCGGAGACCATAGGACGTAACAATTTATTATAAACTTCTAAAACTATCCGAAACCATCACTGGAGATCGTTACCGATTGCAATTAATACGTTTGAACCGAGCTTTAAAAGAGAAACGACCGCAATGGAATAATAGGCACAACATGCTGATTCTGCTACACGACAACGCTAGGCCTCACGTTGTAAAACCGGTGCAAAAATACTTGGAAGGATTGAATTGGAAAATCTATCCCCATCTGCCGTATTCATCAGATATTGCTCCTTCGGACTTCTACTTTTTTCGGTTCATGCAGTCAGTCCTTTCTGGAGAGCGGTTCGCTTCTCATAAAGGTATCGAAAAATGGCTTAACCCGTTTCGGACCAGAATGACCTAAATTTTGTTTCTTTTTCATTGCAATTATTTTTACTCAAGCCGTGGATGGATCTTCTCCAGACAAAGATATCTTATAGTTTTAAGGCATGCTCTTTCAGAATCTGAAGTCCGTTTGTCGCTATCATGTGTTATTTTTACAATGTGGCGGCATTAATGTCAAAAAATTAAAAATAAATCAAAAATTATTTTCTTTTATGTCATTTTCCGATATGATCTCATTATGGGATCGTACTGATGGTCTGGATCTGGTGGCATAATGACTTTAGCTAAAATATGGTGCTATTCCGATTGAGAAATTCAATATGGCGGATTCAATATGGCAACTCTTTCAAGGAATTTTTAAATTTTGTCGCATTTTTCAGATTATTTACTGCTTACTCGTATTTTTACGCTCTAGTAAGGAATTGAACATTTGCATTCTGAACATACATCGTTACATACTAAGAAAAAGTCAAACTAAAATAAAAAAAATGGCGGCGTTTCTCGCGTTTAATTGTTAAATTTCAAATTTTTTCTTCGTTTTTCCATATATTCAATTACGTATGTTGAATTTTTTACGAATTCAAATGCCCCTACCGCAGCTATTGATACAAAAAATAAAATATCATGAAACCAAAATGTAACATAGCCTACAAGTGCCATAATCAATTAACTTTTGTAAAATTTTTGGAATTGCGATTATATAGTACGATATAGTTTGATTCTCTTTTTTTTCATACTTTTGCGTGTAAGTGAAGGTACAATGAAAATATAACATAATTTCATTTCATTCAGTTTGTGACGCACTGTTCTATCAAGTTTAGCGGCTTTCGCTTTGGCATGTTACAATTATTTTTATAACTTACACTCTTTAGATTTAATAAAAATCAAAAAAATAAAAGTTTTATAGAACAGGAAGAGTAGTAATAAAAAATATTTTCACTTATCTTGAGCATAAAAGTTAGTACGAAAAGTTATTTTAAATTCATATAAGTAAATAAGATAGCGCAAGATAATAAAAAAATATTTTCAGTTGACCCTTGTTGATATTTTGTATATTACTAACATTTCAAGTACAGTAAGATTTGCAAAAAGATTGATTCGAAACAAGTTTTAGTTATATTTAATGATTAGTGAAAATTTGAGTTTTACCCGTTTACGCTTATGTGCTACGATTCACTATGTAAAAAACAAAATAATATTTTGTAGCAATATATACTTGACAAACTTAAATATTTTTCTGACAATGTAAAAATTCAAAAAGTAAAGGTGAAAACTTTTATGAAAATAATCAATAGCATTTTATATAAAATTGATATAATGAAAATAAAAGAAATTAGAGGAATAGTAAGATTTCGAAAGTATGAAATATATATCTTACCGCTAACATTAAAGGAAAAATATAAAGTTATGTAAATTATGTTTAATGTTTTGAGCTTATGTTACACCAGGAAATTATGTTATATTTTCATTGTACCTTCATTTGCACGCAAAAGTATGAAAAAAAAGAAAATCAAACTATATCGTACTATATAATCGCATTTCCAAAAATTTTACAAAAATTAATTGATTATGGCATTTGTAGGCTTTTTTTTTGGTCACGCAGGGGAAATCCATCATGGATACCCCCTCCCCTTGGGGGGGGAAGGGGGTTATGTTGGATCTTACCGACTAAAACCCCTGCGGGATGTCTACCTGTCGGACCGTGAGGAGGGGAGTCGGGGGAACTACTCCCGTATTCCCTCCCCAACCCCCCGGCCCCAGGGCTCCCTTCCGGGAGCCCCTCGCCATCTGTGTACCGCGCCCTGTTCCACGAAGGGAATCCAGGGCGCGTTCCCCGACGAGGGTTATCTCCCGCCGGTTGGCCTTCTGGTGTATCCTGTCAAGGAGGGAGAGGACATCCGCCTTCCCTCCTTACTCCCCCCCTCCCTGCTAGTCAGGGAGGGGAGGATTTGTAGGGGAGCGGGCCCGGCCCCAACCGGGGCACCGCTCCCCCCTGTCCCTACTTGTCCGTTCGCTCGGGGGGGGAAGGTAGGGAAGGCGTCTTGCCGCCCCCTAATCCCCCCCTTGCGACCGGTGGCGGGCCCGGGGCGGCCGAGGGGACTCCCTACCTTCGCGGGTCTGTGAGCCCCCCTCGGCCGGCGCTGCCCCGGGCCCGCTGTCGCGTCTCTCGTCCCCCTGGGGGCATTGTCCGCCCGGGAGCTGCTCCCCGCAGCCCCGGTACTGTCTTCGCCCCCACTTGGCGGTCTCCTTCTGGGACATTACTGTCTCACAGAAGGAGACTGCCGCTGTCCACGCCTCGCTCCCGCACATGGCTTTGACCACGAGGGTGTGGTGCGCCGTGTCCTCCGCCGCGGGCAGTGGTGGCATCGAGTGGTGAGCTCCTTCCTTATCCGGCACAGGTACCGACCGAAGCACCCGTGCCCGGTCAGCACCTGCACTAGACGGAAGGATAGTCCACGTCCCCTCCTGCCTGTCAATTCGGACAGGCAGGGGCGGACAGCCGCTGCCGTCGCTGGCCCGGGACCCCGGGGGTCGGACAATAAGTCCTCCCACCTCTCCCGGGTCCGAGCCTCGGCTTGGAACTTCAGACCCCTTAGGGCCCTGGCCAACATTCTTCCCTCTCTATGAAGCTCCTTTACCCTTCAGTAAAGGAGATGCCGCTCCTCGGCTAGGAGCTCCACAGGGGGGACGCCGCCAGGGTGGTCGCCGCCATGTACGACACGGTCCGGTACCTCCGAATCGCCCTGATGAGCACGGGCCTCAGGGCCTGCCGCAGTGCGCACTTGCCTCTGCGGCAGGCCCCCAGCTGTGGCTCCCCGTACAGGGCGATCGAGAGCACCGCCGTGACGTACAGGCGGCGAGCTCTCCATCCTGGGCCCCCTTGGGTGCGCGTCAGGCTGGCCAACGCCAGTCCTGCCTTGTGCACCCTGGGGGCCAGTTCCCCAAAGTGGGGTCCGAAGCTCCAGCGGCTGTCCAGCGTCAGGCCGAGATATCTCATCGTCGGCCCGACGCGGACGTGTACTCCATCTACGAGTACCCGGGTCCCTGGCGGCACCCTCCGACCCCGGCCGTGAAAGAACACGGCCTGGGTCTTTTGGGGCGCCACCTTGAGACCCAGGTCTCTGATGGTACTCACCACTGACACCAATGCCGTCTCCGCGCGGAGGCGGGCTTCCCCCCAGCTCTCCCCCCCGGCTACCACTAACGTGTCGTCTGCGTAGCAGACGACATGGCAACCGAGGGGAAGCGGAGTGCGCAGCACCCGGTCGAAACGCGATGTTCCATAGCAGGGGGCCGAGAACCGACCCCTGCGGAACACCGCGCTCCATAGCGCGCCGGCTTTGGACCCCGCCCTCCACTGGGAAGGTGAGGTCCCTGCCCCCGAAGTAGGCCGATAGGATTCGCCGGAGATAGACGGGCACCCCGTGGTGTTCGAGGGCCCGTCCAATCTCCGGCCAGGGCAGGGTGTTGAAGGCGTTCGTTATATCTAACGACACTGCCAACAACACCCCGCCCTCCTCCTCCACTACCGCCCGGGTCAGGTCCCGGAAGCACTGGATAGCATCCAGCGTTGACCTTCCGGGCCTGAACCCGTACTGGCGGTCGTGGAGGTCCGGCCCTTTCGAGGACAGGTGCTGGACGAGGCGGTCGGCAACGATGCGCTCCAGCATCTTGCCCGCCTCGTCCAGCAGGCATATCGGCCTATAGGCCGACGCACTCCCGGGTGCTTTGCCCTCCTTGGGGAGGAGGACCAGTCTGGCCCTCCTCCACTCTGGAGAGTATACCCTCTCCCTCAGACACCCGCTGAAAACCCTGCGTGTGGCTTCGGACAGGTTTCCCTCGCCGAGGGCGAGGGCCCAGGCCCGGCCAGGAATTCCGTCGGGGCCAGGGGCTTTCCCCTTGGCCCCGAACCTTTTCCTGGCCGCAGTGAGCTCCTCTGGACTCACCGCCAGACCCTCGTCCCAATCACCCTCCCCCAACGGGGGGGTCGGGATCATGGGGGGACCCCCTTCTGCCCTCGGAAAGAGGGCATCCAGGAACTCCTCGAGGGCCTGGCGGTCCAACGTCTCCGTTGGTGGGGGCACCCATGGGCGGATCTTCCCCATGACCTTTTTGTATGGGCGCCCCCACGGATCGTCGTCCAGGGAGCTCACTATATGCTCCCAGGCCGCTCGCTTGGCCTCGACGATGGCGACCTTGTGGGCTTTCCTGGCTCTCAGGTAGCCCTCTTTTGTCCCTGCGGCATCCCCGCCTCGTCGCCGGGCCCGATAGTACGCCCGTCTAGCGTGGACGGAGGAGTCTCGGAGGGCCTCCAGCTCCTCCGTCATGGCCCAGTACATGGCCCGGCACCGGCGGGGGTGGGATTGGGGCATCGCGACGTCGCATGCCGACGCCACAATGCCCACTATTTCCCTAGCCCCATCCGTGGGGCTGGGGTCCCATTCACCTGGCCCCACATCTAGGTGCCAGGTGGCCGCAAGGACGGCCGCCCGAAACCTGTCCAAATCTAGTCGATTAAGAGCCCATCTTTTGGGGAGGGGAAAGTTCCCCTCCCCTAGGCAGCGGGCCAGCACCTGTGCGGGTTTGGGGAGGCGGAGGGCCCACGCTATATGTCTATGATCAGACAGCGATTCGCCCTCCGCCTCCACCCTCCATTCGTGGAACATCCCGGCGGCCGAGGGGATGGCCCAGGTCAAATCTATGACCGAACTCCCCCTCGGCCGCACACAGGTGCTGGTTGAGCCCCTGTTCATTAACAGGATGCCCAGCCCCGCTGCCCAGCCGATCACGGACTCGCCCCGAGGGTCCCTTTGCCGGGGACTGCAGCCCCACCTTTCCGAGTGGGCGTTGAAGTCCCCGGCAATCACGACAGGTCGGGGATGGCACCTACGTACCAATTCCCCGATCCTGTCGAGGATCCTCTTCACTGGGGCGAGCTCCTCGAGACCGGCCTTATTCCTGCAGTAGGGGAGATACACCCCCACCACAGTGATGGGCCCCCAATCGGCCGCCACGTACGAGGACTCGTTCTCCCTAAAAGTACAGGGGGGGTCCCCGCCGCAGGGTTCGCCACCATGGCCACCGAGCCGTCCGGGCTGCCGAACCAGTTCGGACCTGGTACCGGCACCCAGTACGGCTCGGCGACCACCCCCAGCCCGGCGGCCAGCTCGGCCATTCTCTGCAAGCAGAGATCCTGAGCCCGGGCGCCGCGGCCGAGATTGGCCTGTAGGGCCCGGAGTAGCGTGAAGGCTAGGCCTTTCACGCCTCCTCCGGGCTGCCTACTTCAACCCCCTCCTCATGGGAGACTTCCGACGGCTCTGCCGTCTCGGTCTCCCCGGAGGGGGTTTCGGCCATGGTGGCCTCCATCGCGGGTGTCTCTGCAGAGATATGGGAGCTCCCTACCTGCGTGGTTTCCTCCTCTGGGGGGTACGAGGGAGGACCAACCTGAGGGGAAGCCAGGGGCAGCGCTTCCACCGACTCCCCCCTCTCCACCGCTGCTGGAGGTGTGCCCAAGGGCTCCACCCTCCTTACCTTCGGGTCGTCTTCATCCCTATGGGCCTCCTCCTCTTCCCCTCTCCTTTTCCTTCTGGGCAGAGGTGTCGGTTCCTGGGTGGTCTCCGGTTCCCAGTCGAAATCGATGAGGTTGCCTGTTAGAACCCGCTTTCCCTCCTGGGTTTTTGCCTGTGAGGCAGTCGGAACTACTGCAGTTCCTTCTTCCTTCGGTGGGGGGAGGCCCTTCTCCTCTCCTCAGGCTTGATGGGGTCCGGTCCTCTCCTGGCGGTGGTGGTTCAGGCCCCCCCCCGCCAGTAGTCCCTCCCCCCTTTTGCCTCTCTCCCTCTTTTTTCCTTGCCCCCCTTTTCCTCCTGGGAGGGGGTTTGCAGGCAGGTCCTCCAATCTTACGATCGGAGGGCCTGCCCGCCTCAGCGCATACCGGGCACCTCACCGCCTCCTGGCATCCCTTGGCGCGGTGGCCGGGGTTACCGCAGCGGTAGCACATACCGCTACGGTCGACGGCGCTTGTGCACCGCTCGCGCACGTGCCCCCGCTCCAAGCAGCGGAAGCACAATGTTGCGCGAGCGGGCAGCGCCGTCACCCTGGCGCGGGTCCATCCGACTGGTACCCGCTCCGCGGCGGCGACCTTAGCGGCCGCCGCCAGCGGACACCGCACCACCATAGCTCCAATCCCCCGCTGGGAGACGCTCATCACGCCCGAGGAAACCTCCTCGGGCGTGCATCCCCCAGCGAGGGCCACCGCGGCCGCCACCTCTTCGGCCCCGGTTGTCGCGTCCAGCCCGGCGATTCGCAAAGCTGCGAACTTAGCCGGACGTTGGACGCGATAACCGTGGCCAGCTTGCGGAGCTCCTCCGCAAGCCGGACGGCGGACGCCCCGACATTGAGGCCAGGCACCTCAATTAACATTGCCCGTTCAGGGCCCGGCGGACCCTTAGGGACACCTTGATCCCAAGGTCCGCCGGCCTGATCCGGCGCCTGGCCTCCAGCATGAACTCTTCATACTTTCCCTCGGGGCACGTGACAGTGACGGCCGCCGAGCGAGGCGGCTTCGGTTTGCCCGGTATTTTCGCCGACGTCCCCCTCCCGGGTTCCTTCTGTTTTGGTAGGGGAGCGGCCGAGACGGTGGAGGTCCCATTCCCCCCCCTGCCTCGCCCTCCTCCCCATTACTTGGGACCACGTAGGCTCGTTCCTCCCTACTGGTTCCCGCTGGGGTCCGGTTGGTCGCCGGATCGCCTCCAACAGCTCCCTTGCCGGTATTCCCTTTCCTTCCCCCCGGGCCCTTCTATCTTCCTTCTCCTTCATTTCCTTGGCCCTTTCTTTCGTCCTCTTCTTCTGCCTCTTCCTTTTTTCCTTCCTTCTTCTCTCCTTGGACCCCTTCGGCTCCACTTGTGTCCGCGGTGCCTAGGTGTCCGCCTGCGCCGTGGCCGTTGCTGATGTCGCCACCGCTACAGCCGCCCGGCCCCCTCCGCTTGCCGCCATTAAGGAATCGAGCTCCGCCCTCATGCGGCGGAGCTACTCCTCATGGCCGCAAGCATGGGCCGAGACGGCCATGGCGGCGTCCAACTCCTCCTCCGCCTTTTCTGTGCTCCAAGTTGGAGGGGGTGGGTGCTCCGGAAGGTTATCGTTGTACGACGGGACATCTATAAGCACCCCACCTCCGCTTCTTTCCCTCTCGAGGGTGGAGGGGGGGTAGGGAGGGTTGGTTTCCCTCCTCCTCTTCTTCTTCCTCCTCCTGTCTTCCTTCCTGTTCTTCTCCTCTTCTTCCTCCGCCGACGTAGTCGTTGATGTCGTTGATCCCGCCGCCTCCGCGTACGACAATTTTCTCCCTCTGGGGAGCAAAGAGAGAAGAGGGGAGGGGGTCGAGGAGGTGGAGGCCTTTATGGCCCTCGCCCAGCCTCCTGTTTTCCACCCTGAGTTTTTTAAACTCATTTCGGAGCTCCTCCGCCTCCCTTTTTGTTTCCGAAGCCTACTCCCCCCGGTTGTCCAATTCCGCCGTTCGCGCGAGCAGAGTGGCCATCACCGCCTCGGAGGTGGCCACGGCGCGGCTCAGCAGTCCCACGAAGGTCCCCTTTAAGGTACGGGACCTTCGCGAGATCAGCCGAACCGCACCTAAGGCTCGGCCCACCTCCGAGGCCAATTCGGCCATCCTGGCCTCTCTGAGGAGGTTGATTGTTGCATTGTCGCGGAATATCTCCTCGACCGGGCGCTTGTCCTCAAGGGACCGCAACATTCCGGTATCGAGGAGCATCCGGACATCCTGCTCCAACCTTTTACTTTCCTCCTCCTTCTTCCTTTCCCTCTCCAACTCCTTCTTCCTTTTCGTCCCCACCCCTTCCCCGGTGGTGGGTAGCCGACCCGGTCCCTTCCTCGTTGGTTCCAGGACAGGAAACTCTGCACCGGAGGAGGAGCCACTAGAATTAGTGGCCTCTCTCATCCTCTTCCTCCCTCCACTGGTGTTTCCGCCTTTGGCCGATCCTGCTCCTGGTCCCGCAGTGGTCTTCACCGGGCCTAGTAGCTGGACTCTGCTGCCCTGCGAAAGGATAATGTCGGAGCGTATCACCGGACCAGTGATCAGCCCCGACGTTCCTGCTGCTCCTTTGATCCCTCCTTGGTTCCCTTGTTTGCAGAGGAAGGTTCCTCCTTCCTCCGCTTTGAGCAGAGGGGACCCGGTCTATTGGTCCCTGATGCCGTGGTTTTACCCCCGGACACCAGGGATCCGTTTGTTCCACGCTGGGTGGCCGCCCGCGTCAACCTAACCGGCGGGCTCACCACGCCATCCCCGCGGTCAGGGAGGCGCTGGTTTTAAGGACGGTGGTCGGTCCTCGGTTATAGGCGGCCCTCCAGGGGCTAGTCCCCTGGAGTCCGCTTGCTCAACCTCCCCGGGGGGAGGGGAGGAGGCATCCGCCTGACGGATTCTCTCCACCACTGCAACCCCATCCCTACTGAAAATCACCCGAAACGGGTGGTTGGTTCATGGACGGGCAGCTACGCCCGTCCGTTAGGACCATTGAGCCCGAAGGCTCTGAGCTCAAGAGCTCGGAGTTTGTGTTATTAATTTGAGAATCCATATTGTTCCCACGAGCACGGCGGGAAGTGGGCGTCGACCCCGGTAGAGCCCCCGCATTACCCGGGGTAAGGCTAGCGTGTCCCCTGGGTTCGCCAGGTGCCCAGGGTGAGGAACCACTAGCGACAGGTCACGCACCTGCCATTCATCCCATAAGCGTGGCATGCCTCAACCGTAGGATTACGTGGTGTTTTATAGAGGACCCGCCTCGCGGTCCGGCCAATTAAGGCAAGACCCCCGGCCCCAGAGACATGACCTAGGGTTACGGTATGATAGGCTAGGGTCTGCCGGGATGCCTGAGCCCCCTGTACCAGAATGCCGAAGCACNTTTTACTATTTCTCTGATTGACACAGTCATTCTTTTTATTTTAACACGCGTTGTATTAAACCGAATTTACGATATGTAGTAGTAAATCTTAAGCCGCAAGAAATTAACAGTCGAATGTGAGGAGCATAATTAAGAATAAGTCAATTAAATTTCTTACGACTTTTCAGACTTATTACATCTATTGTAGACTCGCTATATTTTATAGCATTCGTTACACTTGGTAATAATGTAATTTTGACGTATACTCAAAAAACAGAAAGATACCACTTCTCTCTCTTCTATGCAGTTGAAGAAATGTTGGTATCCCAATAGAACAATTTCGTTTCACTTAGATTCTTTACAAGACGAACTCCTATTGGATGCCGGAATTTGTTCAAATCCAACAAACATAAAATAACATAAATATGCGTGTCTAAAAAAGTTAAAGAGTCTAAAAGAGTTTTTTAAGAGGTCTTTAGATATAAGTGTCTAAAAGATATTTTAAAGATATCTCTAAGATATTTTTAGATACACGTGTTTTATTCGGATATAACGTAACTGTTCGTGTCCTATTAAAATGTAAATGTTGTATACACACGCATTATACAGAGTGGCCCGGAACTTTTGAAAACAAAAAATTGTGAAGATTTATCAGGTAAAACTGAGGAGAAAAGTCATGTATCATTTTGCAAAACTCGCAATAGTTATCAAGTTATTAATGATTAAAAGTAACCACATTTTAGAAGTTTTTAAATTAATAACTTGATTATTTGCGTACTTATTTGCAAAATAATAGAGGACTTTATTATTCAGAATGACCTAATCTACAATTATATAACGACTACTTTGGCCTAGCGATAGATATGAATATATTGAAACTTTGAATCCTGGATCGTCAATTTATCGTTAGGATACAATAGCCAATATATAATTTGTATATTAGGTTTATTCGGAACAATAAGTCCTTACATTGTTTCTAATAAATGCGCAAATGACCAAATTATTAATTAATTAAAAAAGTCTCCAAATGTAGCCATCTTCAATCATTAATAACTTGATAACTGTTGCGATGTTTGCCAAATGGTATATAACTTTTCTTCTCAGCTTGACCTGATAAATAAATCTTCATAATTTATCGTTTCCAACATTTCCCGGATACCTGTATAGTTACATTGTTGAGTAGGAAATTACAATTAACAGCTATGTTACATGTTTACATTGTGATTGCTGGAAAACATCATCGACAAAAGTATTCCAACCTTTTTACTTTCGAGTATCGTAGCAAAAGTCATATATTTGTCTTAATTATAAAAATCATACTTGATCTCGTAAAATCATTGTAAGAAAGCAAGAAATTTTAAATTTCAAATTTAAGCAACTACATGCATACCATAAAAAAAATTATTCTTACACTCATATACAGGATGCCATTTTAATGTCCCATCCCAAATAACTCTTCAGTATTGAAGTTTCAAGGAAATGATCTGAATAGAAGTTGTAGGGATTTAAGTGAGCTACTTTATGATGACTTTGACTTTGATCTTGACCTCTATTTTCAAGGTCATTTTGAAAGTCAACTTGCGTTTTTTTAAATGGGAACCCTTATTTTTTATACTAATTTTTTACACTGTTTTTTCTACTAATTAATTTGAACAACTTTTGTCTGAAACATTTTTTTATTTGTCAAATATTTTTTGAGACATTTGAGGAAAACTTAATAACTTTTTCAGTATATAACTTATGATATCGCTAATTATTTGTCGGAAGGAAAAAGTGGTACTAGACTTTCTTGCTTTATTTAGTCTCAAGAATATATTGTTACAATAGCGCCTTGACTTTTGTTAACTTACTGATTATTGGAAATTTCAAAATCATCGAATTAACAAAAATCAGGGCGCTATTATAACAATATATTCTTGAGACAAAATAAAGCATGAAAGTCTAGTACCACTTTTTCTTCCGACAAATAATTAGCGAGATATCGTAAGTTAAATACTGAAAAAGTTATCAAGTTTTCCTTAAATATCTCAAAAAATATTAGACAAATAAAAAAAATGTTTCAGACAAAAGTTGTTCAAATTAACTAGTAGAAAAAAACAGTGTAATAAAAAATAAGAGTTCCCATTTAAAAAACGCAAGTTGACCTCCAAATGATCTTGAAAATAGAGGTCAAGGTCAAGTCAGGTCATCATAAGGTAGCTCACTTAAATCCCTACAACTTTTTATTCGAATTATTTTCCTTGAAACTTCAATACTGAAGAGTTATTTGGAGTGGGACGTTAAAATGGGACATCCTGTATATGTAAAGTCGTGGACTGCTTTTTTTCGATGCAGTTCGAGCGTAGCCGAATTGTGCAATAAGAAATCTTCTCAGTAGCCGGGCACACGTCATGTTGGTCATTCGTCGGTCATGTTTTGGTCTGATCTGACCAAAATTTTGATGTCAACATGTACATATGTTTACTATTTGAGTTGTTTGATTGGATTATCAGCTGTGTTCCAAACTGCATCAAAAACAAAAAAAAACAAACAACCTTATTGCCACGACTGTATGCATATATAATTGTAATATTGATATCAAAAACTTCTTCTCTAGTATTGCAGTTTTTTTTTATGGTAACGCTTACATATTACATTATAAAATTTGAATTTGAAATTGCTCGTCCTGAGGAAAGTCACTTTACAAGAACAAATTATGATAAATGCACGATAATACGTTTAATTTAAGAAAAGTGAAATGTATATTATTTTACCCAGACGCTGTTGGCAATAATCGCCACTTCAATAAGCCTAGCCGGACGGAGTTCCAGATGTGTATGCGCGACGCTTTGCGGGCGGCAAAACAACGCCATAGGATGAATATCCCTGAGCGACATACAGCCCGCAGGTTATGGGATGACGAGCAGGGCGAACCGCAGGGACAAAGCTATAGAAGCGCCTAATGAAAACAATTAAATACGTGTTTACATTTATTTAGATTGTAACGAGGCGCAGATGCACCTCGTTACTAACCGGCCCGACCGACCACCTGTCGGGCCGAAGAACGGTGCTTGCGCCACCCTAAATACAGAAACGATCGCGCAGCCGCTATCACGCGCCGCCGCTATCGCGCGCCGCGGCGATCACGCGCTGCCGCTAGCGCGCGCGGCCGCGATCACGCGCCGTCATCATGCCTCGCGCCGATAGGCGCGCTGCTCGATCGCCGCCGTATCAATCCTAGCGCGATCAACTATAAAAACGGCGGCGATCGAGCTTCTATCACCAGACCGATCCGTACCGCCGTTCTAGATAGACGCTGTATGCCGATAGCTAGAAGATCCGGACCGTTTCGCTCTGCTTTCCGTATTCCGACTACCCAGACCAGACCAGACCAGACCGATCCGTACCGCCGTTCTAGATAGACGCTCTATGCCGATAGCTAGAAGATCCGGACCGTTTCGCTCTGCTTCCGTATTCCGACTACCCGACCGGCGACTAAGCAAACGGGATTGTGCGTCCGCAGTCTCGATCGAGCGTACTCGATACTTGGCTCCCGGCTTCCTGGGTTCGTGCGTGCGCGTGCTCAGTCGAGCGTACTCGACAGTCTCTCGCCTTTACTCGCCGCCTTGAGTCAGGGGTTCGTCCATCGGCGAACTCCGTTGAGCGTACTCAGCCTTTAGGCGATCCGTCTAGCGACCAAGAACCCGGGACGGTGTGTCCGCCGTCTCCGCTGAGTGTCCGCAGCACTTGGTCGCTTTCCTCCGCGAACGTAGGGAAAAGGGAAGGTGCGTACGCCTTCTCTGTCGAGAGTCCTCGGCCCCGACGGACGAAATCATTTCGCGTACCCCGCGACTTACGTGCGTGCGTTCGACCGGGAATCGAAATCTCCGTTCCGGCGACCATTTTTACGCGAGCGATTTCGAAGCAAGTATTGGGCGATAATTGTTCGAGACGCCCAGCGTCCGCGAAGCGTGACCGATCACCGCGTCGTTACCGTCATTACCGTCTATACGCGTCGCGTAATAGGCCCCGCCTTCCGCACGGCCTATCCGTCTGTACGAGCGCTTGTACCGCTCATCGCACCGCACCGTACCGTACCGACGCGCCTTATAGACGCAACCCGCGACACCGCCTTCGGGGCCGAACTCTTGTATCACAATTAAGCATACAATAAAGCTAAGTTATTTCGATTGCCATTATCAAGTGTCTCGCTGCTTTACTCCTCCTCGAATCCGGACTCCGACGAGCGTTATCCGCGCGAAACGCGTAGCAGCGACCGAACCGCGGAGTTCGGCCGTTACAAGATAATTTCCTCATTATGTCAATAACCCAATAAGTTAGCAAGCACACGTCACTTTGACGTTCCAAATGTGGTCAGTTTGGACCAAAAAATGACAAAGCTGATAAAAAATAACGTTAAAAATGACGTATATTTTCTATCTGGGAAATTATTATTACTTTTTCTTTACTACTTTAATTCCTATTACTACTTAATCCTAATTCTGCTGTACTGTTTGGGTCTGAAATTATTCATCTAAAATTATTTTTATTTCTGTTACACCTTGTTTAAGTGGAGTAAGCGTTCCTACGTTTCATAATTTGGTTTACAGCACAAGAATATTACTTAATATATATACGACAGAACTCTTTTTACCGCATAAAAATTGAATAGACAGATAAAAATGATATTTTAAATAGACTTGAAACAGAATAGCAAAATTAAATGAAAGTGCCTGTTTTTATTATATCACTGATTATATTATACTTTATGTTATAGTGTATTTTCATATACGCTAGATGACACTTCTTGCAAGATGTCGTGGAGTCATTGACCTAAGAGAGAGAATAAGTATATATAACATAAGTATTACATGCGTGCATATGTATTGCACGCAATAATTACTTTGCCATTGTTTGAGATGACCGTTGTCACGATATGGTGTTAACATACGATTTGATAAAGGATATGCTGCATCAGCAACAAGATAATAATAATCTTGAAAATATTTGTAATCATTTTGGCATAATTAGACGTTTAATGTCGCTCATATGCTAAACTCTAGCGTCATGAATGCTGCCACAAATGCCAGTGAGAGGTCAATAAATTTTATGAAGTGTCACAAATTCCTTGTAGAACGATAGAATGGTATCCTTTCCTGTTAATAATGTTCCTGTTATTAATGTAACTTTGCGAATCTCTTATAGGAGCATTAATTTGAATATGGCATCCGTCAATAGCTCCAATTACACCCGGTAAACCAGCTATATTTTCAAATTCCCTCCGAGATTGGTCCATTTCAAAAGGTTCCGGCTATTTAATGTAATTATGTGCATTAGCGGTCAATGCTTTAGATACTTTTTGTACTGTTCTCCAAACAGTATCTTTAGATAAACCAAATCGATCAGCTATCGATCTAAAATCAAAGTATTAAAATAATTTATTACATACGTTAATTTCATCGCATTAATAAAACTTCTGATTGAATCAATTAAAATGTATTTTAATAAAAAAATTAATATCACTATTACTATTTTAGTCGAATCTTTAGATTTCGCCTCCTCACGATAAGCTAAACCATAAGCGAAACGGAGAATTGGTCGCAAAAATCGCCGAGAACAGAAGCTACCGCGATGCGTGGAAAGGAATGCGGTAAAGGTAATTGCTCAGTAGAAATTGATACGTACTCGAAGCATTCAACGATAACAGACAATGATATTTATTCTCGTGTAATAATCGTAACAAAACAAAGCGTAAGCGAACAAAGCCGTAAAGCAAAAGGCACAGCCCGAGCAAAGCAAGTCTCTAATGATGTCCGAGAAAAATATGTCCTTCAATCCTCGTGGCTGCTTTTAAATCTTCCTTTTCGAATAGTCCTCGCGGACTTCTCATTGGTTCATGTCGATGCTGATGAGCCTCCAGTTAAAGGCAATGAGTCGTCACATTATTCGCGACATGAATATCGATATGTTGTCAAAATACATGCTAATCCTAGACTCGCGAACAATAGCTAACATATTAGAATAACAGCTTCGGTCGTCAAGCCTCTTTGTCCGAGATTCTGTTTATGTTCCTTGAATCTACAGGCCCTACCTAATATTCCGCGGTCTAAACGGAGTTTTATCCGTTAACTGTTTACACTATCTTATTGTAAAGTAAAATATGTTTATGCACTGAATTATGTATTTGTTTTTATGTAATATTTATGAAATCAAATAACATCATATAATTCAAATCTTATTCAATTTAATATATAACTTATTAAATTATGAAATGTTTTAGGTGTTAAAATTATAATTACCTAAAACTTCTTGGTTCCCAGAAAACCATAACGATATAGCAATTTGTTTATCTGGAAGTATTTTATTACCACCTTCATCTAAATATAATAATGGCCTAAAATTTTGAACTAACTGTTCAAAGGTTTCCTTCTCTACCCGAAAATGAGTTTTTAATCTGTAAAAAACAAACATATTATATAAATTTAGATTACATATTTATCACTTTCTGTGATAATATTTCACAAATGTTTATCGTTAGCTTATTTGATCACTAGCAACAAGATAAACTGATACATAAACATTTTTTTTTATTTTATTTACTAGGTGCGCAACTAAGTTTCCCAGGTTTCACACATGGATGGCGCTAACGACACATGTAGTCGACATACATGTCTGAAGTTGTATTTTTTTATAGCTTGGACATCTCTTAACAATAATCAACACATATCGCAACGCAAAAATATTTTTTCTAACGACGAAGATGTCGAGTTTTGTGCCAAATAAACAGCATTTGCGGGAAGCTTTGCTTTTCTGCTTTAACTTGAAAAGAAGTGCAGCTCGCTAAGGTATTTCCAAACGTTTACATGTTTTTAGAAATGTTTTTAGAAATCATTACCATTTAACGAATATGTATTGTACTAACAACATCTTCATAGAAATTTTGAATCTTAATGCGCCATTTTCGTATGAATGCTAAATGTTCTTCATATTGCAATTTTCTTCAAAAAATAACATCCATACATCTATAAGATCCATTTTTATAATTTCCATTTTCCTTCCTGTATACATATACTAGATGCGCAACTAAGTTTCCGGGTTATTTGATCAATGAAAAATGGAAAATTTCAAGAGAAATACAAAAAATGGTTTATTCAAAGTATCGTCCCTCGCTAGCTACACATTTTTGCTGGCAATACATGAATACCGCGACGATAAAACGACGCGTCTTTGGACCGAAACCATTCATCCAATCAATTTTGCACTTCTTCGAAATTGGCCAAGTGTTGCCCAGTCAAGCCATGCGACCGGAACAAGTGATAATCGGAAGGGGCTAGGTCTGGCGAATACGGCGGGTGCGGTAGCAAATCCCATTTCAGCGTTTTGATGATGTCCTGGACGATGGAAGTGCGATGCCACGGAGCGTTGTTGTGCTGCAATATCACTCGTTCGTGTCTCGTGTCCCATTCTGGCCGTTTTTCGAGCAATGCATGGTTCAAATTGATCAGCTGTTGTTGGTAGCGATGCCCGTTGACAGTTTCGCCCGGTTTCAGCAGCTCATAGTACACGATTCCTTTCTGGTCCCACCAAATGCAGAGCATTGTCTTCTTTCCGAAGCGATTTGGCCGTGCCGTCGATGTTGATGCTTCGCCAGGTGAAAGCCACGATCTTTTGCGTTTGGGATTCTCGAAATATATCCACTTCTTATCGCTAGTAATAATTCGATGCAGGAAACTCTTTCTTTCATGCCGCAAAAGCAAAATTTCGGAAGTGGCTCTTCGATTTTCCATCTGTCTCTCAGTCAACTCATGCGGCACCCATTTTCCTTCCTTTTGAATTTTTCCCATAACATGTAAACGTTTGGAAATACCTTAGTGAGTCATGTTTAATGCCTCCGCAAGTTGATCTTATATTTGCGTATCATCTTCATCCAATAACGCTTACAGATCGGCGTCCTTCATTGTTTTTGGTCTTCCGGAGCGCTCCTTGTCCTCAGTGTCGAAATCGCCACTTCTGAAGCGTTTAAACCAATCTTCACAGGTAGTTTTCGATGGTGCATGTTCGTTGTAGGCCTCCTCAAGCAAATGACGTGCTTCAGCTGCACTTCTTTTCAAGTTAAAGCAGAAAAGCAAAGCTTCCCGCAAATGCTGTTTATTTGGCACAAAACTCGACATCTTCGTCGTTAGAAAAAATATTTTTGCGTTGCGATATGTGTTGGTTATTGTTAAGAGATGTCCAAGCTATAAAAAAAATACAACTTCAGACATGTATGTCGACTACATGTGTCGTTAGCGCCATCCATGTGTGAAACCTGGAAACTTAGTTGCGCACCTAGTAAATAAAATAAAAAAAAATGTTTATGTATCAGTTTATTTTGTTGCTAGTGATCAAATAAGCTAACGATAAACATTTTGGAAGCGCGCACCATTCAAATGTGGACAAAATTCAATTCTTTTACGAAAGCTCATAAAAATTTTCTAACATATCGTCTTTAATATTACTGACGACTTTTTTAATAGTTGCTACCAAATCTGGCATTTATCCATATACATAACACTAGAAAGTTGTCACGAGTTTTTGGAAGTTTTTGCAAAACAACATCATAACATCGTACTGTAGATGCTGCGCTGTGCGGTAGTTAAATATTATTAGGTTGCGTTATTTCTTTTTACTTATGCCATATTTTATAACTGTTTATGCATATTTTCTCATATTGTAAAATGAAAATTAATTAATATTAATGATATGATATACAATATATTACATGAAATAAAAATTTGAGTACAAGTCAAGGACCCTGCAGAATCCTTCTGAAAAATTGCTTTCGGCTAAATTTTTACAGATTTACTATATGTTAGTTCTTCGTATGTAAATCGAGAGTGATAATGGACTGGAAGTTTAGCAATGAACAGTTTAGCAATGAGCAGTGAGTTTTCGAAATATAGCGGTTCAAAACAAAGGCTTTCGTATACAAAGATATACAGGATGTTATAAAAGTCCCGGAAGAGCAGAATAACTCGAAAAATATGAGTCCTAGAAGAAATGCGAAGTACTTGGTTTTTATGATTTTTTCCTGGCTATCTGACGGTGACCTTGGATTTGACCTCGACAACGACCTTGAAGGTCATTTCAAGGTCAGGTCAATTTTTCTAAATAGGACTCCATACTTTTGACCCCAGAAATGAAAAGAGCGGAAAATTTTACGCTCGGACATGTGCTTGAACACTGCCAAATTTGACCTCTGAAGGTCACATAAAGGTCTAAGTTTATTTTAGGCTGAAAACGCGAATATCCTCGAAAATTCACCTGCTAGGGAGCAATGTTACGCATAAGAATAAGAATGTAGAGGTCAACGAGGGACATTCAGCCGTGACCTTGCCCTTATTCTCAAGGTCATGAGTTAAGATTATTATTAAGGTCAAACCGGACTTTTTTAGGACTGAAAATCCATACTTTTGACCTAAAAGTGTCAAGATTGAAAAATTTTACGTTCGGATATGACGTTTTCACGACATTGACGCCTTGACGTTGTTCTTAAGGTTATGTGTCAGTCATATCAAGGTCAATTAATTTTTTTAGGCTGGAAACACATACTTTTACCCCCCCTCTTATAATGTGAAGAGTGAGATTTTACGTTACGTACGAGGTCATACTCCGATTGTTGGTAATTCCTCAATACCGGGCGCCATTTTGGATCGGTCATCTTGAATTTGTAAAATCCAACGTCGGATTCGATTTCAGAAACGACTTCAAAAACTCCTTAAACGGGATCCAATTTTTGTTATTCTTAAATATCAGCCGCTATCTTGAATCAGCCATCTTGAATTTGTAAAATCCGACGTCGGATTCAGTTTTAGCGAGCTCAAAAATCCCAGGATCGGTATCCGAAAAATTTATTCGCCACCGATAAAGTGTATGCTTCAAGGTTTTTATTTGTCTCGATTCTATCAGTGTCAAACAGATAATAGATTGTTTTTGAGTTTTCATCGATTTAACAAGTTTTGATGTCATTCTAGTCCGTTTTGAATTATTATCATATTATTATTAACAATCAATGGTACATTACTTATTATTTTTATTTAAAGATAAAGAAACCGAATTTTTTATACCAAATTCTTGCAAATTTTTTGTTTTCAATTCCAAATGGCTTCTCTTACACAGCATGAGAGTTTCGCTATTGATGATGAGAGGATGGGGGGATAGACAAAGGTCATATAGTGAAGTGAGATTGCTGTTCAATGAAAACTTTTGTAATGAAGGCGAAGGTATTTCAATATCGAATGTGTTACGTCCTAGAGGAGGAACGCAACCTTTTCGTTCGCGAGTAAGGCGAACCTCGTTCGTACACGCGTGTCAGTGGACGGGTTAGGGACCCGACGGGTCCCTTTACTCGGGCACCGACGTGCGACGAGCGGTCCGTTTTTCGGTCAGGGACGCGAATCCCTTTACCGGGGATAAGACTATGAGTTGACTGTTGGAAGGGTATATGTGATTTTGAAATCAATTGGAAAAAAATGAAATATAAACAAATTTATTAAAATGAGTATAATAACAAAATGAATTACGGCGCGGTTTAATACAATTGATGAATGACTGTGTATGTGTATGTGTGTGTGTATGAGAAGTGAAAGAAGGAGGAAATAGTAAAAAAAAAAAAGGAAGGAATATGAGTAAAGAGTTAGTCGGGTGAGGGGGAGCGTGAGTGGTCGGGTGAATTTAAGGGAGTGGATAGTTCGGAGAAGGAAACTGGTGAATAAGATATCGAAGGGGTTGAAGGCGGGGACGCGTGTGTAGGAGAAGAAGGCGGAGTACCAGGGGAAAAACGAGGAAGAAGGTAAGGGGATAGGAGTGTAGGATCCGGGTGATAATCAGTTCCTAACGCTATATTAACTATGGCTCGGAGGTAGTGGATCTGAGACGTAAGTTGGTCTGGATCGCTAATATCAAAAACTGCCTCGAACGTTCGGAAAACGTGGTGGAGGGTTATTCCTATGTTGTAATAATGACCCACTAAAAACGGATTTCAATAATATGGGGAATTAATAAGATGGTGGTAGAAAAGGTAGAAGCAAAAAAAACAGAACTTACTGCTGACTCCTGTTATCCCGAAGGTGAGCAAAAAATAAAATTGTGGTTTGATAGCTCCTGCTCGGTAGGTTAAGTTGTGCTCGTCCACTCCCTTCCGGTTGTTCAATTATAACACAAACACTAATGGCTTTTGCTGATTTCTTTGAAGGTTTGCACAAACTCGGATATATGAATCGTAGATATATTATCTGAATGTCTGACTTGAAATCTAAATTCTGAATGTTCAAAACAGAATATCCGAGTGAGAGTGTGACTGCCTTTTTCAGAGTATAATTAGAAGTAGAAGTAGAAGTAGTGTGTCGCGGAGGCGGATTACCGCGGTTTTTATAGTGATAATCGGAGGCAAAAGCTATCAGGGTGGGTAGAGAGATGGCCTTTGAGGAAGGGGTGAATTGGTCTTAGTGGGAAAAAGTCTCAGCCATTAGCAAAGTTAAAAGACATCGTGGGAGGAGACAGTTAGTTTTTGGAGATATGAATATGGAAGGGCTAAAGGATGGAGCGTGGGTGTCTCATAGTTTTAGGTGGATATATGATTGGCTGAATGAATTAGGCGTGACAAGCGTGGAGGTGGTGGATTCTTGAGATAGAGAAATGTATACAAGTGGCCGACTGGAAAAAATCAAAATGCCGTAAATCAAAGGCTGAGATCAGATTTTACGACTATCAGTGAAGTAAGCTTTGTTGGTTGACTGATAGGGCACATATGGTTTTGGATTGGGAAGATGTAAGTTTCAAGTTTTAGAGCAGGAATGCTCTGTGTTGCTTTGTTTTACTGAAGGTTTGTTAGCGCGGAGTTTCAAATTTTTATGGCTAGGACTACAGACACACTTGGCGAACACTACCCAGATATAAACTTTAAACGAAGACGTAGATTTTTACAACAGGGCACTGTTTCCTGTTATGGAATTTTCCCGAATCGCCTTTCATTTGGCGCGACGGCTGTTCGCCAGATGGGTCTGTTTCCTAATTTATATTTATATATGTATATATTCCTATTATAGTTACATTAGGAGAATATAAATCCGCGAGAGGAAAGAATTTTTATTAATTAAATCTACAGGACGTAACAACTGTATCTCGCACCATCAGACGATTTGTAGGAACTGAGAGTAATAAAAACCGCCAAAAATCTGGGAGGCCAAGGTCCCAAACGACAGAAGAGCGACAATTTGAAGTAGCCCAATCATTTGTTGAAAATCCCAGATTGTCAATTAGAAAAGCATCTCAACAGCTTCAAATGAGTGTATTGTCAATTTCCAAAAATCTAAAGACCATTAAGTTCCACCCCTACAAAATTCATCTCCACCATGAGTTGAATGAGGATGATTTTGACCGCAGGGTGCAATTTTCAGAAGTTATGATGCAAAGAATTAATCAGCAACCGAACTTTTTGCGTAATATCGTTTTTTCAGACGAAGCGTCTTTTGAAATTACTGGTAAGGTAAACCGTCATAATTTTAGATATTGGGACAACGAAAATCCTCATTGGATGCTTGAAGCACATACGCAGCGACCTCAGAAATTGAATGTTTGGGCAGGTCCTTATGATAATCAAGTGTTTGGACCTTTTTTTATAAATGGGAATTTGAACTCAGAAACCTATCTGCAGCTTCTAACAGACCAAATTGTTCCATCAATACAGGAGATTGTTGGTGATAATTTTGATATTTGGTTCCAGCAAGATGGGGCACCGCCACATTATGGGCGCATTGTTCGGAACTATTTAAACGATACTTTCCCTAATCGATGGATAGGTAGAAGAGGAACAATCGAATGGCCACCGAGATCGCCCGACATTGCACCATTTAATATCTTTCTTTGGGGCTATATAAAAAATAAAGTTTATTTCACTAAACCTCGTAACTTGGATGAGCTTCAACAACGGATCATAGACGAATGTGCTGCAATACCTCCAGAAATGATAAGGAGTGCGACTGACAATTTGTACGTTCGTTTAGCACACTGTCAAACGGTCAATGGAGAACATTTTGAACATCTCTTGTAATCTCAGGCCGAGTTACAAGATGCTTTGCCTTCAGTGGCCGGGACTAACTGAACCTTGCCTTCAGTGGTCGGGTTTGAGACACCTTGCCTTCAGTGGTCGGGTTTGAGACACCTTGCCTTAAGTGGCCGGGTTCCGAAACGCTTTACTTTCAGTAGACTTCACGAACAGTGAAGTAACGTAAAACGCATAATTTTGAAAACAAGGTCAAGGTTGAAAACCATATTCGAATGTAAAATTTTTCAATCTTGACACTTTTAGGTCAAAAGTATGGATTTTCAGTCCTAAAAAAGTCCGGTTAATCTTAATAATAATCTTAACTCACGACCTTGAGAATAAGGACAAGGTCACGGCTGAATGTCCCTCGTTGACCTCTACATTCTTATTCTTATGCGTAACATTGCTCCCTAGCAGGTGCATTTTCGAAGATATTCGCGTTTTCAGCCTAAAACAAACTTAGACCTTTATGTGACCTTCAGAGGTCAAATTTGACAGTATTCAAGGACATGTCCGAACGTAAAATTTTCCACTCTTTTCATTTCTGGGGTCAAAAGTATGGAGTCCCATTTAAAAAAATTGACCTAACCTTGAAATGATCTTCAAGGTCATTGTCGAGGTCAAATCCAAGGTCACCGTCAGATAGCCAGGAAAAAATCATAAAAACCAAGTACTTCGCATTTTTTCTAGGACTCATATTTTTCGAGTTATTCTGCTCTTCCGGGACTTTTATAACACCCTATATATAGGGGGTGCGGCAAAAGTACCAGACCAGTGAAATATCTCGAAAATAAGATATTTTAAAACAAAATGTTTAATTTCAAGTCAAAGGTCAAGGTCACCTTTGAATACATTTTTTTATTCCCTGCAACTTTTATCGAAGAAGTTTCCTACGATAACAAATATTTCAAGATTTATCCAGCTATACCGTAACTTATGGAAGTGTAAAGTCTTATTCCGTCCAAGTTTTCAGCATTTTTATATGAAGTTATTTTTATAATTAAAATTCTACAATTAATTTTAAATTCTATCTTCATAGTTAATTTCTCTCAGAGACAAAGCGGAACAGTTAGAAACATTAAAATAAACGATAAAATGATATATATTGTATAATAATATAACAATAATATATAATAAATATGGTCTACCCATATAAACACTGGCCCACCTGTGGCCCACCCGCATGAATAGTTCTGGCGCTGTTTATGCTTGCGAGCACGATGTTATGTAAATATACATATCACAAATTGGTTTACTTGTCGCGACATCTTTCCAGGAATTGCGGCTTGATAATATCATAGAACATCGTTTTATTGAAGCAACTCGGTTTTTGAATAATCGTCTGCAATATAAAAACTGATTCGTTAATATGTCTGTATACGTTGTTGCTCCTATTACAGTGATTGTTTCCTAACTATGAATATAAAAAGATGATAATGATACGTTGCCGAGATAGATAATACGAGTCTGGAAGACTACATGTCTAGAAGACGACTGATTGCGAAAGGCCCACACAGGTTCTTTTTTCGAATGGCTGTGTCATCGGTATAAATGTCGCGTGGAAATCTCCGAGAGTGAATGCCGCGTTACTTTAGCAGATTAATAATAGACTAGCGTACTCTTGGTGTGTTAAAACGGATGTTATTGTCAGTACACCAAGCGGATGTAGTTTGTAATTAATTAATTCATTTATGAATAAATTAACAAACATGTAACGTGACCATGTTCTCTTTTTATTTTTATTCTGTCTTGGTCTGATTCGGATATACCAATAACCAATTTATTGCTTAACCAAACTCAAAATGAGAAAAAATAAGTATTCGTAAGCAAATAAAAACAATTGGAAAACTTTGAAAATTTTTCGTGCTTCAGAAATACACTTTTTGTCCCAAAAATAATCGGAATGGCTTTAGAAAAACAAAATAGTTAAGAAATCTTGATAAAAATCATGTTATTTATTCGAAATATTCTCCTTCAGCCAGAAATACAATGATTTGCACGTTCAAAAAGTGCATCAAATAACTTTTTTATGTCGCTGATTGAAATGGTGTTGAGATTAGAGGCATGCAAACCGCATTTTCACTCCCGCCCGATCTCGCTCATAAGGCGTAGTCTCGAGAGTCATGCTCCCGGGAATACGAAGCTCGAGACGGCGGGGACTCGTGAGTCCCGACTCCCACCTCCAAATTCTCTTTCTCTCTCTCGCGTGTGCGCGCAAGAGATTCTTTCTCTATCCGTCGCTCTTTCTCTTTCTCTCTCTCTCTTTTCTCTATGTATATGTGCGTATATGCAACATGTGTGTGTGCGTGCGCGCGCGTGTGCGTGTATGTGTGTGTGTGTGTGGAATATTGTTATATAGGGTGTCCCATTTAACCTGACAAAACGTAATATCTGGAAAACTACATGTCGGATCAAAAAAAGTGAGTAATGAAATTTGTTCGCCTCGAAGGGGGACATCCAATGATATCAAACTCGACCTCCTACCCCACTCCCGGAGGTGGGAGTGGGGGGGAAACTTTGAAATCTTAAATGGGAATCCCAATTTTTATTGCAGATTCGGATTCTACGCCACAAAATACGTAAGTTTCGTTCGAAACTTTTTTTTTTATTCGTGATAGATGGCGCTGTAATCGCAAAAAATTAGATTTTCTGCAATTCTCCAGAAATGATCATTGGATTGAAAAATAAAAAAATACCTGTTCAATATTTTTACAAATATTTTAAAAAAAACATAATAACAGTTATTCCCCCCTATCCCCTCGGGGTAGGGTGGGGTAGGGTAACGTTCAAATCTCAAATGAGAACCCATATTTTTCATTGCAGAATTAGATTTTACGTGAAGTTTTTATGGAAACAATTTTTTTCTTTCATGATAGATAGCGTTGACTTTTTCCGAGGAACTACTTTTAGCGTTACCCAGGAACAACGACGAGGACGTAGTAGCTTTCTGTTCCCTTCGGGGTGCTTGTTTTAGGTGAGTCCCCTCGCCTCTCACCATCGGGGTGCTTGTGTTAGGTGAGTCCCCTCGCCTCTCACCATCGGGGTGCTTGTGTTAGGTGAGTCCCCTCGCCTCTCACCATCGGGGTGCTTGTCTTAGGTGAGTCCCCTCGCCTCTCACCATTATGGTGCTTGATTCAGGTGAGCCCCTTCACCTTCCACCATTTAATTAAATTAAATGCTCAAAATGATGACCTTGAACTTCAATGCACTTGTTGATTCGTGCTTCAAATGCCTGTACGCATTTCATAAGTATGTCTGGTGTAATTGCGGCGCAAGCATCCCTTATTCGTTGCATCATGTTTTCGCGAGTAGTAGGTGTTTCTTTATAAACGGCATCTTTTAAGTAACCCCACAAGAAAAAAATCTGGGGAGGAATCTAAGGTCTGGCGATCTGGCTGGCCAGTTCACCGGTCCTCCTCTACCGATCCAGCGATTATTGTAATCCCGATCTAATACCTCACGTGCTACTAACGAATAATGTGCTGGACAACCATTATGTTGAAACCACATGTTTTGTCGCACTTGTAAGCTTAAGTCTTCGAGCAACTTTGATAGTTCTACTTCAAGAATGTTTCGGTATTCGTTACTATTCAAATTGCCGTCAATAAAATATGGTCCGATAAGTTTATCACCAATTATTCCACACCAAACATTAACCGACCAAGGACGCTGATGATTTACTTCACGAAATCCAGTGTGGGTTTTCTACACTCCAATAATGCATGTTATGGCGGTTAACTTTACCATGGTTTGTAAAAGTTGATTCATCAGAGAATAGCAACACGAGCAAAAAAGTTCGGCCTCATTTGTATTCTCTCGACCATTGACAAAACGTTAGTCTGTTTTGAAAGTCATCGCCAGTTAATTCCTGATGCAAGGACACATGATACGGATGAAATTTATGGAACTTCATAATTCTCCAAACACTCATACGAGGGATTCCTGATTGGTGGCGAAATTTCTCGGACGCTCGCATGTGGATTATGAGCTACTGCAGCTAGTACTGATATTTAATTATTTTCTTCACAAACAGTAGCTCTACGCGTTCTTTTCTTCAGTTGTATACTTCCATCAGTACAAAAACTGTGTAACAACTCTAACGAAAGAAGAATCGTGATCGTACTCTTTTAGGAAAACGCTCAGCATACAAATTGACAGCATCGTCAAAATTTCTCCTACATTCGCCATAAATGAAAATCATTTCAATTTTTTCTTGCACAGTTATATAATCCATGATGCAAAGTCAGAAGAGAATGATAGTGGCATGGAACACTCTTGTCGTGGCCTTCGCGCCTGATGCACTAAGGCCGGTTAGGTTTCGGGTTCGTTCGTGGTCTTAGGGATTGGGATCCCGAGCTTCGCTGGTCCAGGCGAGATAGAAGTAGTCGGTCGTATAAAAGAAGGTGGTTGTTTTATTTGTTCCTCCTTACACTTGCGTTTACGTACTAGCGTGGAAGGACGGACCCGGATTTATACGTAACTAACGAGACGCTCAGTTCTCGGTTCAGTCTTCCATCTATCTGCTCTTCTTTTTCGGCTCCAGTCTTATATATCCTGGTGCCTTTGGTATGACTGACACATATAACCTACTTTCGTGATCTCAGTCAGCAGAGTTGCAAGTTTATGTATTACAACTTTATAGTGTCAGCACTCTAACCGAATTGTGTAAGGCGTGCTTACTAACTAACTGCAGCGTAAGATGGAATAATTAGGACGCGGCTACAACACTCTTCAAAAATTGATTAAGCACCTCTCCTGATTAGAAAGGTAAGTGTCTAATAATGATCGTCTCTTAAGTTGTATGGGCGCGGGACGATGGAGAGATGCCATTAACAAATTAATTATGCAAAATCACCCCGATGGTGAGAGGCGAGGGACTCACCTAAAACAAGCACCCCGAAGGGAACGGAAAGCTACCACGTCCTCGTCGTTGTTCCTGGGTAACGCTAAAAGTAGTTCCTCGGAAAAAGTCAACGCTATCTATCACGAAAGAAAAAAATTGTTTCCATAAAAAACTTCACGTAAAATCTAATTCTGCAATGAAAAATGTGGGTTCTCATTTGAGATTTGAACGTTATCACCCACCCTACCTGAGGGGATGGGGGGGAATAACTGTTATTATGTTTTTTAAAAATATTTTTGAAAATATTGAACAGGTATTTTTTTATTTTTCAATCCAATGATCATTTCTGGAGAATTGCAGAAAATCTAATTTTTTGCGATTACAGCGCCATCTATCACGAATCAAAAAAAAGTTTCGAACGAAACTTACATATTTTGTGGCGCAGAATCCGAATCTGCAATAAAAAATGGGGGTTCCCATTTAAGATTTCAAAGTTTCCCCCCAACCCCACCCCCGAGAGTGGGGTGGGAGGTCGAGTTTGATATCATTGGATGTCCCCTTCGAGGCGAACAAATTTCATTACCCACTTTTTTTGATCGGACATATAGTTTTCCAGATATTACGTTTTTCAGGTTAAATGGGACACCCTGTGTCCATTTAACCTGATAAAACGTTATAAATTATTGTTATAAAATTGTTATAAATGTGTATAATGCATGTTTCTTTTATACAGTGTGTTATAAAAGTCCCGGAAGAGCAGAATAACTCGAAGAATATGAGTCCTAGAAAAAATGCGAAGTACTTGATTTTTATTATTTTTTCCTGACTATCTGTCGATGACCTTGGATTTGACCTCGACAATGAACTTGAAGGTTATTTCAAGGTCAGGTCAATTTTTTTAAATGGGTCCCATACTTTTGACCCCAGAAATGAAAAGAGCGGAAAAATTTTACGTTCGGTATGACCTTTAACACTGCCAAATTTGACCTCTGAAGGTCACATAAAGGTCTAAGCTTGTTTTAGGCTGAAAACGCGAATATCTTCGAGAATGCACCTGCTAGGGAGCAATGTTACGCATAAGAATAAGAATGTAGAGGTCAACGAGGGACATTCAGCCATGACCTTGCCCTTATTCCCAAGGCCATGAGTTAAGATTATTATTAAGGTCAACCGGACTTTTTTAGGACTGAAAATCCATACTTTTGACCTAAAAGTGTCAAGATTGAAAAATTTTACGTTCGGATATGACGTTTCCAACCTTGACCTGTCAAACACACTATCAAACGGTCAATGGGGAACATTTTGAACTTCTCTTGTGATCTTAGGCCGAGTTACAAGATGCTTTGCCTTCGGTGGTCGTGACTAACTGAACACCTTGCCTTCAGTGGTCGGGTTTGAGACACTTTGCCTTCAGTGGTCGGGTTTGAGACACCTTGCCTTCAGTGGTCGGGTTTGAGACACCTTGCCTTCAGTGGTCGGGTTTGAGACACCTTGCCTTAAGTGGCCGGGTTCCGAGACGCTTTACTTTCAGTAGACTTCACGAACAGTGAAGTAACGTAAAACGCATAATTTTGAAAACAAGGTCAAGGTTGAAAACCATATTCGAATGTAAAATTTTTCAATCTTGACACTTTTAGGTCAAAAGTATGGATTTTCAGTCCTAAAAAAGTCCGGTTAATCTTAATAATAATCTTAACTCACGACCTTGAGAATAAGGACAAGGTCACGGCTGAATGTCCCTCGTTGACCTCTACATTCTTATTCTTATGCGTAACATTGCTCCCTAGCAGGTGCATTTTCGAAGATATTCGCGTTTTTCAGCCTAAAACAAACTTAGACCTTTATGTGACCTTCAGAGGTCAAATTTGACAGTATTCAAGGACATGTCCGAACGTAAAATTTTCCACTCTTTTCATTTCTGGGGTCAAAAGTATGGAGTCCCATTTAAAAAAATTGACCTAACCTTGAAATGATCTTCAAGGTCATTGTCGAGGTCAAATCCAAGGTCACCGTCAGATAGCCAGGAAAAATCATAAAAACCAAGTACTTCGCATTTTTTCTAGGACTCATATTTTTCGAGTTATTCTGCTCTTCCGGGACTTTTATAACACCCTATATATTCTGGAAATATAAATAATAAAAACTGTAACATTGAATAAAATTTGTAACACTGCCTTTTATTTTATGCAATACTTTTTTTTTATATAAATAAAACAGTTTATAAGAAATACATAAAAAACTAAAATATATCTAAACTATAATTCTAAAAGATGACTAAAATATATTTAATTTATGTTACGTCCTGCGGACTCCTCACAATCTAGACTGCTTTTATAAATAAGGAAAATTGAATTTATTATTGCTTATTATATAGTCGGATGCGCTCAGACATATTACCACACGACGCGATCTTTGGAAGTTTCGATGCTCTGGAACTACTAACAATCTTAAACCAACTTCCATCTTTTTTTTTTGTTAACACAGAGGAAACCCATCATGGGTACCCTCCGCCTTCTGGGAGAGGCAGAGGGTTATGTGATACTCTTACTCACTAAAAACCTCTGCGGGATATCTACCAGTCGGACCGAGATGGGGGGAGCCAGGGGAACTGCGTCAGCATTCCTTCCCCGACACCCGGCCCAGGGCTCGTTTGTCGAGCCCCACGCCACGTGCCGCGCCCCCTTCTCCCTGAAGACAGGTTTCAGGGCGCGGCGCCCCAATCGGCTAAGCCGACCGGGTTGGCCTTGCGGTTACAATTATGGGAGAGAAGGGACATGCCTATCTTCCCTTCCCGCCCATTCGGATTACCCTACTCCGGGGGGGGCGGGGGAGCGTGGCCCTTTCCCAGAGGGCCTCGCTCCCCCCTTTCTACCCTCTACCGACGCGCGAGGGAATGCGGGCGGAGGTTCTCAGCCCCCTCCCGACGTCCCTCCTCCGCACGTCCGAAGTCGGCCCCGAGGCGACCGAGGGGGCAAGTCTCCGGAGAACCGTTCGCCGCTGCTCCTCGGCCGGCGCCACTCAGGGCCGCTACCACCTCCCGGGGGCGCCGCCTTCTACCCTCCGCAACCTGCGGTTGGGGTTAGGCTGGCGCTCCCACTCGGCGGCCTTCTTTGGGACATAACGTCCTTGCAGAAGGTAGCCGCCGCCTCCATGCCCTCCTCGCTCAGCTCCCGCACATGGCGCGAACCATGCGCGGAAGCGAGAGGTCCTCCATATTGCACCCCATTGTCCGGGCCAGGACCCGGCGCTCTTGGCTCCACGCCTCG